>NC_052962.1:762500-1062500 GCF_013358895.1 Oreochromis aureus | reverse complement strand
GGTCTATGAGGCAGTAGTGAAGCGTACAGGGGCAAGGGTGGCGGTGAAGAAGATTCGCTGCCACTCTCCAGAAAATGTCGAACTGGCCCTTCGGGAATTCTGGGCCCTCAGCAGCATCCAAAGCCAGCACCCGAATGTCATCCACCTGGAGGAGTGTATCCTGCAGCGGGACCAGTTAGCCCAGAGGATGAACCACGGTTCCAGTTCACCGCTCTACCTTGAGGTGAGGACACAAAACTCATCGGCTCAGTCACGATGGGTGTAGTTTGTCTATGTTTGTGTTCACTTTTTATGACTGCTTCACTGTATAAGGTAAAGAAAGTGACTCTTTTAGTCCTAAAATAGTCATTTTTAACACACAGTAGTAATAATATCAAATCAAAATGTGAGAATTCACAAGTTCCGAAGTTAAAACGAGTCAAACACAGCTTGGTTTGTAACAAATGATCATTCTGGTTGTTCTGTGGGTATTTCTCTCCACAGCTAACCCAGCAGAGAAACCGTGCTTTTATTATTCCTTTTATTGCTTTTCAAAGTAAAATCAACTGAAGTTTCCAGTAAATCAATAAGATCCATAGTAGACGTGTTTATTTGGAATCTCTGTGAATTTCTTTAATATATGTTTATCTGGTTTATCGCTGTGATTGTTGTTTCAGTCACATGTGACTCCGTCCTTAGAAGTTCTTATCTTCTGAAAAACCACATTTTTCATTAAGTTACATTTGTTGTTGTGTTTTTTACTTTAAGAGCTTCTGTCCAACATGTTAAAAACAGACCTCCACAGCACTCTGTGGAAAAAACACTAAGTTGAACTGTAAATTATGAGGGTAAGTAGGAACCAGGTGCTGCTTATCAAATGCACGTGATTAACTGATCATCATCAGTGTGGCCGCCTTTAGGTGAGTGTTAGTGCCACAGTGTTTCCAGGAGTGGACATCCCAGGATGCATCACTAGTCAGTAAGCTGACCGTGCACTCCTCTGTACAGCAGAGTATCCTGGAGGTCAGTGTGGGGTTGTCAGGATGCTAGTTTGTTTAAACATGTCACTGATACTGAGCTTAACTTTGGCTTAAACTGGGCCACACAGCAGGAGTGTGACTATAAGCACAAACTACAAAAAATGAACAAATAAAGGTGTTTCAGTGTCCACACCTCACCATGTGACCTCTGACTGGCTCAGTTACTGTGGTAGGACCTTAAGAAAGCTGCGGATAAACAAATGTCCGGAAACCTCAATGAACTTAAATAATGTTATAAAGAAAAATGAGGCAGAATTCCTCCACAGTGATGTGAGAGAGTGATAAAGTCATGCAGGAAATGTTGCTGTAATGGTGGTTCTAGCAGCTGTGTAATCATGAGGCGTACACAGTTTTTCCAGGACTGCAAAGAGTCCTGTGAAAGCAGCGTGTGCAGGTAGAGTCTGCCTGCTGAACGAATGAGCGAGCGACTTACTCGACAGTTTGAGCACAGCTCGTGTAAATGATAAACAGGAAGTGCTAATCTCAAACTTTGTATATTTTCTATTTGACAGAATGTCGCTGTGTGCATGTAAATGATTTTACAGGGCACAGCTCTGCTAATGGCTTTTTCTTGTTTCTAACATCATATTAGTTCCTCTGCTGACCTCAGGGTTACTGAAAAAGGAATCGTGCTCGGAGCGATCCTGCAGAAGTGAAACTATGAAATCTCCAGTTGGCTCATGCCAAACTCATATTTTCTCCTCAGTCAGTTAAACACACATTGTTCAAAGAAGCAATAAAAATTCAGATGTGATACTTGATGCGACCAAAACACACTGGTTTGGTGTTTCGCTTTCATTCATGTGATTGTCTTTATTTATAGATGCATTCTTCACACTGTTCCTCAGCAGGTGACTTCATGCCTTAGTGTCCTGCAGGTTGTCATTCTTTAAGAGGCAGGACTTGGGAGGAAAACCAGTTTGTCAGGTACTGAACAAAAAGGCTTTCCATACCAGATAAGAACATGACAGCATCTGAGATGAAAATCCCTCCAGTGTGTGTCACAGTGACAGACGTACAGTTTAAAGTGTAAACCTGACAACATTAATGCTGATGCAGAGTCTGATTAATGCTTTATATTAATGAGCTTTATATTTCAATTACAATTACAGAGTTTATCCATTTTTATCATTCTGTTGACATTTATAGACTGTAGATTTTGACAAAGTCACTTGTAAAAATGTAGTTGAATGATCTGATCTGATAGTTAAATGTTTATTATTTTTGGCTCAAATGGGGAGGTCCCATTGATTCCTGAGTGATGATTCTAATCAGAGGGAAGGCACACAGGCCAGCTCGGTGCTGTCATTAATTTATCCATGTGTCGGTTTTTTAGATTCAGACTCTCTAGTTGCTGCGGCTGCTGCTGCGGCTGCTGCTGCGGCTGCGGCTGCGGCTGCTGCTGCGGCTGCTGCTCTGGAGCCGACTAAACACACAGTTTAAACTAGTAGAAGGAACGGTTTCATGTTGTTAGCGTGTGCAGCCTGTTAACATGCAGTGTGCCTGGTTTTGCCTTCAGTATTGCTTTGATGCATTTAAAAGACCCTTTGTAGTTGTTTATCACCATGCTGGGCAATATTATATGAAGCTTTATGGAGGTTTAGCAGTTCCTTATAACTTCATGCTAAAGTGGTAACATTGTTTGAAAGGAGAACCTTCTGAAAAGGAAAGTTTTAGATCAATAATCAATAATGTGCTCTGGAACTGTAGCTAATGAATTATTTCTCAAATATTATCTCCACCACTTAGTGCAGTACTGTGGAAACCTTTAGTTTTCAAACATGTACTGAAGATGGTTAAAGGCAGACTTGAGCTGATTTAAACAGACACATTTCTGATTAATGTACCTCTGATATACAGGTTATAGCTTTGGGCATCGTGATAACAATACATTGTTCAGCTGTGATGCAAAGATTAGTGAAATGTAGAGCTACTAATAAAAGGATGTGCGGGGTAAATCTGCCTTGCTGGAACAACATCATCATCATCTTCTTCTTTCAGCTGCTCCCTTGAGGGGTCACAACAGCTGATCATGTGCCTCCGTCTCACGCTGCCCTAACATCCTGTTTGCCACACCCACTCTCAGTGTGTTCTTCTGTATTACAGCCATAAACCTTCTCTGTGGTCTCTTCCTCCTGCCTGGCAACTCCATCGTTGACACAATACTAAGATTTAAAACTTTATAATAATATCAAGGAAAAAGAAATGACAAAAATCTAAAGATGAGAACAAGATCAACAATAACAACATTGTTTAAAAGATGTATTTGTGGGAAACGGTACAATTAGTATACATTTTTGTTCTATTTATTATATTTTATGTTGATTCATTTATGACGACCTTAATCAGACCGATAACTCCCCTGATTCAGTGGGAATCATGTGTGCTCTGCTGCCTGTCGTGCATTAGCTGCAGAGCTGGAATTCTCATTGACAGCTTCTATTGTCTGTGGTCCCACAGTATGAATGTTGAAGTTGGGGTGTTGGAGCAGTTTCAGGAGCTCTCCACAGGCCTGATTACTGCCTCTGAGCAGCTCACAGGGCTGTTGTGAAGCCGTTCATTCACTTTTCTGCAGTGCTAGCACTGGAAACTTTCCCAGAATCCTTTTATTCCAGCTCTCCTTTTTTAATTGCTCTGTAATATTCCAGTACATGCTTACAGTACAGTGAGTAATAATGGGTGGGAGTATCTGACCACACCACCTGTGGGATAATTTGCATGTATGTTTTTGGGTGGTGAATCCTCTGACAGCCATCTGTTTAAAGCAAGTTTCTACTTCTATTTTTATGCTTATTTAGATTTTTTTTCAGCAGCACATTTAAAGCATTTCAGTTGTGATTTCAAGAGCTGTTACAAGTGTTGGGACAAATGACACTGCACAAACTTCAGTGGCCTGATTTATAAAAAAAACAAACAAAAATCTTCATCATCCTGAAATGACATTTACTCACCAACATCATGATATTGATTCAGTTATGTTTTGTACGTAGCCCAGTGCATCCAGTAAACCTCTTGGTGCTTTTGAACTGTTGGAGGAAAGAAAGTCAGAGAACATAAAACTCCATGCAGTCAGGACTTGGATTGGGCCACTGCAACACCTGATTATTTTCTTTTTTAGGCTTTTCTGTTGTAGATTTGTGTTTGAGATCATTGTCCTGTTGCAGAAATTTCCCCCAGCTTTTGCTCTCAGACAGATGTGCAGAATACAGAGGAGTTAGTTGTTCACTGGATGCCTGCGAGGTGCCCAGGGCCCATACAGTCACCCTTCCACAGCCACGCTTGACAGCTGTGGTGATGTGCTGTGTTTGGTTTTCATAAAATATGATGTTATGGTCAAATTTCTCCCCCAGTGCTCTTTCAGAAATCTCGTGGTTTGCTTGAATGCAAACTTTGAGGCTTCTCCTGGTAACTCTCCCAAACTTCTCTGAGCTTTGTGTGGCCTAATGTTGGGATCAGTTTGCTGGGAAGCGATATATGTAGCCTTGTGTTAAAACATCCAAATGCTCCAGACCAGGAAACGGCCCAAATGTCTGCTTTTATAGAGCGAGTCACAGTTTAGTTCAGTTCAAAGCAGTTGGGCCGACAACAGTCCCCTGTGATGATTTATATTTTAAGATAAACATGCTACAATATTATGAGAGGGAGACAGACTTTAATAATAACTAATGATTGAATGCAGGACTGGTGTATAGTGGGGACGTGTGCGGTTATAATCTAATGGTTTTACACTACCAGCACTGGGCATCAATTATAAACTGGTGTTTCCTAAATGTTATGCAGCCATCTGCCACCAGAAAGAGCATCTATAATGAGACACGCCATAAATCTGTTAATCTAGGCCGCACTGTCACAATCGTAACATGGAAAATGCCAGCACTGCTTATGTACACGCACTTTTCATCTTCTGTGTTTCTTCTGCAGCTCGTGGAGACGTCTTTGAAGGGCGAGATCACCTTCGACCCTTGCTGTGCCTACTATTTGTGGTTTGTTATGGACTTCTGTGACGGCGGCGACATGAATGCCTACTTGCTGTCTCGCAAACCTAGCCGCAAGACCAACACCAGCTTTATGCTGCAGCTGGGCAGCGCCCTGGCTTTCCTGCACCGTAACCAGATCATACACCGTGACCTCAAACCAGACAACATCCTCATCTCCCAGGCCTGCACGCCAGCCGGCTCGTCCGAGCCCACCCTCAAAGTGGCTGACTTTGGCCTGAGCAAGGTCTGCTCTACATCCGGGCTCAACCCCGAGGAGCCGGCCAGCGTCAACAAGTGCTTCCTGTCCACGGCTTGTGGGACGGACTTCTACATGGCCCCGGAGGTCTGGGAGGGCCACTACACAGCCAAGGCAGATATCTTCGCCCTGGGGGTGATTATCTGGGCTATGGTGGAGCGCATCACCTTTGTGGATGTGGAGACTCAGAAGGAGCTGCTGGGGAGCTACGTGCAGCAGGGCTCGGAGATTGTGCCGTTAGGAGAGGCCCTGTTAGAAAACCCAAAGATGGAGCTGCTGATCCCTGCCCGGAAAAAGAGCATGAACAGCCACATGAAGCAGCTGATCAGGGAGATGCTGTCGGCCAACCCTCAGGAGCGGCCCGACGCCTTTGAACTGGAGCTCAGACTGGTCCGTATCGCGTGCAGAGAGCTCGACTGGGACACGTGATTGACGAGCAAACGTCGCCACAAACTCGGCCGCGAAGCACACGCAAACATCTCATCAGCTGCTGTTAACAAAGATGGTCACATAATGGGGAGTTCCTGTTTTTTTTAACTAGGGAACAGTCATTGGTTGTAATATTGATGATCCTTTACCCACTGTTCAAAGCACCCACGGTCTACGACTTTATATTGAAGGGGGGAGGTGTAACATCTGCTGCTCCAAACTGCAGCCTAGTCTCAGGCTAATCACAGCTTCCACTTCCTCATTTCATCTGTCAGTCAAGCATGATGGAAGAGCAACGTGACCCCAGAACTCCTGCTTTCAGGTAGAAAAGACAGTCAAAGCCTTTGTCTTCAAATGCCACCCAAACCTCGGTGCTAAGTGTTACTAAATGCAATATGAGACATGATCCTGTGATTTCTTGTGTTTGTGCTCTTCACATTCACCCAAAGGGCCAATACTGCATCCAGCCACCTCATCGTGCTGAGTGTTGCTATAAAGTTGTTTGTGGGTTTGACAGGACCTGATGTGAAACAGCGTTACAATTCACATGAAGATTGGAATCAAATACAAACAAGCCCTGAATGCTCAGGTATTAATCACGTACAGCTTGATGGTGTTTGAAGACAAAAGCTCACTGTCAAGGGACGTTCTGCTTATTGGTCGTGTAAGGGGAAAATACCAAACTTTGGTGCTTACATACTGGTAATATGGGTGGAGGACCTTTTTTTTTTTTATCAGCAAGTGTCCAGCCAGCAGGGGCTTGTGGTTGGGGTTTCTCCCCTTTGCAAACTGTAAGATAAGCTGGCCAGTCGCAGACACACCCCTGACCGGATGATCAGAATGTATAATGATGGAGGGCGGTCCCTGATATTTACATAGAGCCTTAAACACAGAAATACTTTTAGCCCCGAAGCACTTCATCCAGTCAGTGAGGCACACAGCCTAAAGGATCATTCAGGTTTATTACATGTTTGTTCCAATCTGTAGTTTTCACTGGAAGTCTGAACACTGTTCTCACCAAGGCCCCTTTAGACTGAATTTCTGTCATTTCAGGTAATCTTTACATTGGTCTGACTTTAGTCAGATAAGAAAGACTGCTACAGAAAAGGGACGAGACGGAGTAAGACGCTGTATTCAATATGTTTAACCTCCTAAGACCCGAACTCTTCCACGGCATGCATTTTTAATTTCTCTTTGATATTTGGGCTGATTGGGGCCCGATGAATGTAAAAACAAAGAATTACCAGATTTATTTATTTTTTTACCTTATTTTTGTTTTTAAGAAAAATAAGAGCCACAAATGAGGATATTCGTTTAAAATTTTGATAGAACAGTAGCAGTATAATGTCCTCATAGGTGGATATCAGGCCCATGTAGAGCAAAATTGAGTATTTTGGTCTAAATAACCCAAAATGTGATGTCCACATATGTGGACGGCAGGTCCTAGGAGGTTAATATCCTTGCAACATGAGAGCGAGGCAGGTGGCTAAAAAAGACTTGAGAATGGAACAGTTGTAGTTTTTTTGTTGGAGGTGAGCATGAGGCTGTAGCACAACATGATTAGATCAGCAAAGAATGACGTATATCTGAGGTTTACCGGCTGGTTACTGGTTATAGCCGGCCAGCTGAAAACAGTCCAGTTAGGGTCGACTGCCGACCAGTTTGTGGTCTCTGGTGTCTACTCCTAATTATGTCAGCAAGTGCAGGCTAGCTGCTAAAGCTGACCAAAGTCATGAGGATGTATTACCAAAACGCGTTTGTAGAAGTCTTGTAGCTGAAGTTTAAGTGATGGTAACAATATTAATATTAATGGTTTCACTGGTGAAGCCCTAATCTGTATGATATCAAATGTCCCAGCCTGTAATTATAGAGGCTCTCACCTCGAGTTTTGCCCTCATAAAGGTGACTTTGTGATTACGGTGTTGGCAAACTTACAAATGAGTTGTTTCCTGCCTCAGTGGACTCAGTAGAACTTTTGACTTGGATAATTGGGACATCACTAATAGTAGTAATTACTTCTGTTCTTACTTTCATATGTTTGTTGTTCAGTGAGCATAGTGTTATCATACAGAGTAGGAATAATGGAATAATAAATCCGAATGATCCTTCACAAAGACAGAAATCTGAACTGTGTGTTGCAGTCAGACTCTCAGCACGAATCCCAGTGTTGGGTAGAAAAATCAATAATGTCCAGTTAGAGCTGTTTAAGAGTGGTGACACAAGTACTCACACATGTTCACACCTGATGTGTAAAAGGGGCGAATGGAGCAAAGCACTTATAGTTAACATGGTTCATGACGCCCTCCTGCAGTGTGTGCTGCAGGGTGATAACCACGCAGGTATTTGTTTACCAGGCTGAGCCCAGTGTTGTTAGTTATGCACGCTGCAGCTCTCATCTTCAGGAAAGATGAGAGGACGAGCATCAGCACACGCCATCCTCCGTGAGCCAGAGGATCTTCTCTGTTTTCTTTGACGTGTAATGCTCTTGTGTTTTGTATGTGTTTAACCTGATCTGCTCTCACTGTGTCACTGCGCCTCATTTCCTCTGGCTCTTACAGTAATCCTTCTCTTCATGCTCCTGACAGGCTAATTCTAAGCCTATTAAGCTGTTGCAGCGCTTGGCACAGGATCATGCCTGGGACCCCTTTTGCCTTTCAGGTTACACACAATGCGTGTACTTTGACATTATTTTAGATGAAAACAGTAAAAACTCACAAACATCTGTCTTGGGTTACCTCACAGCTCTGTAACTGTGGTAGACCCCCCCCCCCCCCGGCACTGTTTTTAGCTCTGATAGCTTTATTCACTGTCATCGTGCGGATGAGATCGGCCTTACTGTCATTTTGACACTAGAATGACCTCACTGATATTGCACTCAAACACCTCATTGACAGAGTAAGTGGTTGAGATGCACAGCATCTCGTGAGCCTGCAGTGCTGTGCTTTTGGTACAACCAGCAATACCACAAAAATCAGTATTACAATACTTGGACAATGTTTCTTTTGCTTAAAGAGCGTTGGGACTCAAAGGAAATCTCCCGTATGTGGATGTTTAGGGAATCGTTTCTGGTCGAGAGAGAGGCGTTTGCCAAACTAACGCTTGGTCTGGGTATTCACCTTTGATTTTTGATGTTCATTTCTTTTGCACATGTGTAAATACTGTACAGGCGAACAAGGTTTATGTACATTTGACTGGGTGTGCTCTGTTTTCAAGAGCTGGATTGGTTTGACATGTAAATTTGCTGTGATGACTTCAGTTTTCCTTCAGCTCTTGATTCAGCACCGCTTTCCTTCAATCATTGAAAGATGTGATATACTTACAGGTTAATACAGTTGGTGTGCTAGTGATAATTATATGTACGTCATTGGCCTGTTGTTTGTGGTTTTGTGTAAGCAAAAGCTGAAATACAACATGGGTCAGCTCAGTCCTCCTTTTGTCTGCTACCAGGAAAATCTTTGTCACATTCAGCAGGGGTGCACTCATGTAAATGCTAAACACCTTGTCGACTGCCGCTGGCCAAATGGCCAATAAAACTGACGTTCACATGATGGCAGAGAGCCTTGTATATGAGATTCAGTTTCATACATTGTTGTGATTGAATTTTATTTTTCTCATTCAAAAGCAGTGTGAAGGGCAGGAAAATCCAAACGTCCCCCTGCCACAAGGGGGAATAAATAATAAAGGAGAGAAACCGTAAAACCAACAATAACAGCTTCTTTTTTGTTTCAAACCGTTGGACAATGATGGGTCATACCAAGCACTGCTTGGAAGTCTCACACATGTCAGTTAGTCCTCTGGAGCGTGTTGTGCCAGAGGGGCTTAAAAAAGTTCAAAAGACAGTGAGAGAGAATTGTGCTCAGTGCTGCTAACACATACAGAGCGTGGGATCGATGGTAGATGTGTTCATCCTGGAAAAATGACAAAATTTAGTTTCATAAAACAATCAACATGAATATAGAGCAGACATGAGGTTTATGGAGTTCGCTGTTAATGAGCACCATCGTTCCACAGCACACAGGAAGTGGAAGAGCTCCAGGTCAGACACCCCAAAGATTGAGATCTAAAATCCTTTCTTGGTCTTTGTAAAGGTTAATTGGAATAAGCTTTCAGGTTCTCAGCTTGGTTTCAACATGTAACTCTCTGCAGTCATTTTCAGAGTGTGCTGGTATTACAGATGCATACTGGGCAACTTTAGGCTGCTCTAACATTAAAACACGCACAGCTGATCTATGCTGGTATCTTTTATACTCGTGGAAAGAAGTGGGCATTTTTGCTGTAATGGAAAAGTTTTTCTGTTTTTATAAGCTGCCAGTTTAACCTTTCTCAAAACAAATTCTGCGTGCCGCTCGGTGACTGAAGTGTGTCAGTGCTGTGAGTCCTGGATCAGGGCTACGCTTATTTCATTTACAAAGTTTCAGTTTTTCTGCTCTCACTCATCTGTACGCACAGTTCTTACTTTCATGTCATTGTAAGATACTTTGAAGAAACTGAGCTGACTTTCAGATGTGAAACAACAGCTGTCAGTCACTGTTGAACCAATGGATTTTTAATAAAAATGAATTTGAACCTGTTTAAAGTTTAAACCAAACTGAATGTGGTTTTGCTCTAGTGGAGCTTTCTATTCTGAAACACGGTGTTACTGGCTCCTGCTGGTGTGTCATTGATGGTCCAGGTGGTTGTTAAAATTCAGTGTTGCAATGCGGAATCAAGGTAAGTGACAGAAACTGCTCAGAAGAAAGGTGACTTGTCATAATAAAGGTCTTTGAACAAACTACATGAGACTGTTCTGATACAGACTGTTGGCAGGATTAGAAGCATCATGTCAGCCCTGTTAAAGGTCTGACTCTACAGTAAACGCTGTGTGTGAGGAAGATGTGCTCCTTTACTCTGATCTGACCACAGAAGCCAACCCTGACGATTTGCAGTGTGTGATTGGGACTCAGCATAAGAGCACAGATACTTTCACTTTTTTCCTCATGTGGTACACGTAAAGGGTTAGGAGTTATGAATCTGATAACTATTTAAGAAGACTTGTATTTTCATCTGGAACCTCAGTCAGTGTAAAATCCACTGCTTTATGAATTGTAGTCCTCAGGGTCTTGGATCCATTCCTTGCTCTTCATGTCCTGTTTCAAAAAACTAAGTTGGTGATGGCCAAAATGTCCAGCTGAGGACAGACCACAAACCACTAGGTGGTGTTATGATGGTCACTCTTTGTACAGTCTGGTTTATAATTTCCATTATATAATTCTTAATCCTCCAAAGTTTTTATCTAATGAAGTTTTATTATTATTGCAAGGTTTTCTTGCATTTAGGATGTTTGAGTTTGGTGATGTGATTTAGTTCAGTCTTTTTAATCTTGGGATGATCCAGCTTGAAAATATAGACATAAACTAAATACAGTGTCATGCATTGCTTTGTATAACATGCAGCTTCATGCAAACATCATAGTTGAACCAATCACAAGTATAAACCTAGAAGTTAGGCAAAAACTTCAAGGCAATCCATCACATTTACAGGTATGTGTAGACTGACTGAGAGAACCACACTCAAACTGCAAGAGAAGGTGCACTGGCATGCATCGTGTCTTTATCTTCCTGTCAACGGATATATCTTAACCCAATCTGATGGCAGACAATCATGTTGTGAAAGCAGGAAGGAAATGTGTATTTGGCAGTGCACAACAGCAAACAGAAAGTAATGACTTTGAAGTGTACCTTTAAAACCAGCTGGCTTTACTTTACATGGAAAAAAGTAAATGTACAAACTGGTGACCACTGACACGTTACATCTGCTGATAAAGGTCATACGGTACGATTATAAATACCAACAGTTAAAAAAAGATTTGTTATCTATCCATACATACATATATATTAGCCCATCTGTCTCAGGTTTAATGTTAACCTTTAACCTTGTGTGTTGGTCATGTGAATTATTATTATTATTATTATTATTGTTGTTGCCTTTCTGTCAGATCAAAGCTCTCTGGCATCAACAAGGCAGAGAACTTCTACTTGTTAGATATTTTTTAATTTTGGGACTATTCTCTGTAAACAGTTTCCCAGACAGTGGTTATATGGGAAAAATCCCAGTAGGTCAGCAGTTTCTGAAATACTCAGACCAGTCTGCTTAGCAGCAGTTACCATACCTCAGTCAAAGTCACTCAGATCAGGTTTCTTCCCCATTTTGTGCCAACAGCCGGTCAGGCCAACAGTTACAGGTGGACTCAAATGCAGAGCCAACAGGGACAAGTTTAAGATTTAACTGTAGGAACTGTTAAGCACCTGGAGGAGGACACAGGTGAGCCACTCGGGGCACGGGAAAGTTCAGTGAGGGAGAGGCGACGGTATTTAGTCCAGGTGAGGATATTACAGATGATCCAGATGAGGCGTTAGTGATGTCCTCAGTCAGCAGGGAGGTGCTGGAAACAAGGAGAGAAGATGTTAGCATAAGGTGATGTCAACAAGGAACCATGGAGGAGCCTGTTTACCACACTTAAGAGGTTCACATTTGACAGAGACTGTGTGCAGGAGCTGGTTCTTTTATGCTGTGGCGGATGGCTGATGGAGCGCAGCTCGTCTGGCTTAGGAGTGGGAAAGTCAGAACTGCCTGCTCTGCCGTCCTAGACTTGGAGAGAGTTAACATCAGTTTGAGGCTCAGTCTGAAATTGAGCAGGTTATCTTGTTCATGTCTACATGGCTAAATACACTGGCTGTTTAGCACGTTGCACACTGTGCTGCTTCTCATCTTGAACAGGACATCCTTGGAAAAGAGATTTTCTAATGTCAATTGATTCCCCGCTTAAATAAAGATTAAAAAAAATACTGTGATTGGTTCAATAATAATTGCATCAATGAAAGCTGAATGTGCCTACCTAGGGGCCCAGTGTGTCTACATGTTAAGAATTTGGCCCTCTGTAGCCTGACTGGGTGCTGAGCATTGACTCATTAACCAGTTACCTTGCTCATTATAGAGAGGTTCTCTGCATGTGTCTTTATGTTACTACTTCTCACTGTAGGTGTCTGTAGGGGTGGCTGTGGCTCAGGAGGTAGAACAGGTCAGTTACTAATTTGGAGGGTTGGTGTTTTTTGTGACAGGCGAACATTTAACAGACTGGACCTGACAAATAAATGGCACAAAAGTTAAAAGTAAAACAATGCAGTCATCAGTCAGTACATGGATAAAACAAAGCAAATAAAATATTGAGCTGATTCCAAGTGTTGGGTTTGTGTTTGGTAGCTGTTTACTGCACTCGTAATATGAGGTCCAAAGAGATGTTAAGGTGAGTGAAGTAGGCCTTCATTAGGCTGCACCTCCACCCCATACTACTGATAGTACATCTGTCTAGTAGGATGCAGTTTGAAGTGTACGGGGTTGTACTCCGTCTGGGTTTTTCTAATTGCCAGGTCGATCACCTGGACCCTGCTGCAGGAAACGGGCTTAGCTAATAACTACGAGTTTGTGCCTTGAGGCTACTGTTGTTGTGATTTAGCACCATAGCAATAAAGCTGAATTAAATTGATTTGAGTTTGTTAACGCTGAGATGAGGCGAACTCTGGCTTTCTGGTTGACTTGTACTCTGAGTCAGTTACTGGAGTAACAGACTCTGCATCCCACTTCACCCGATTCAACTGACTGAAAATCTGATTCAGTTCCCTGTTCATGAAGTTCCATCAAAGTGCACAGCAAAGCAAATTCATTTGGAGAAACTGGGTGGATCGATCAAAATATTGACTCCCTACCAGCAAGCACTTGGTGACAGTGGGAAGGAAAACTCACCTTTAACAGAGACGCGACAAAACACACTGTGGGAGAGGGCCAGGGTTTGATAATAACTCTGAGTAAGAGCCGAGTGGGTGACAGGTAACAAATAAAACATTATTAAGCAGATCACCAAACAATATGAGAAAGAAAAAGGATCTCTCTGCTGCTGAAGATCGTGAAATAGTTGAATGGCTTGGACAAGGAATGAAAACCTTAGATATTTCACGAAAATTTAAGTGTGATCATCGTACTGTTAAGAGATTTGTGGCTGAGTCACAGCATTGATGAAGGTTTCTGCCAGACAAATACGTCGGATTAAGAGAGCAGCTGCTGAAAGGCCATTACAAAGCAGCAAACACATATTTGAAGCTGCTGGTGCCTCAGAGACTTGCAGTTATGCATAAACCTTCTATTCGGCCACTCCTAACCAATGCTCACATGCTCACACATGGCTGCAGTGGGCCCAGAACTACATGAAGACTCATTTTCAGTCTTGTTTACTGATGAGTGCTGTGCAACCCTGGATGGTCCAGATGGACAGAGTGGTGGATGGTTGGTGGATGGCCACCATGTCCCAACAAGGCAAAGAGGTGTGGAGTCTTGTTTTAGGCCAGAATCACAGGGAGAGAGCTGGTCGGCTGCTTTAGGGTCCCTGAATTGTACAAACTGTGTTTTTGCCTTCTGTGCTGTATTTTTGTGTATGTTTACATGTTGCAGTAAATCACCATAACTATTTGTCATTTTCCTAGTAAAACATAAAGATGGTGGTTTAAGACCTTTACACTGTGTTCTGTGTACGGCATCTCCACACAAGGTTTTGAAAGTTTTATGCTGATGAGAATTAAATGTAAATGGCCTGTATTTGTATAGCGCCTTACTAGTCCCTATGGACCCCAAAGCGCTTTACATATCCAGTCAGTCAGGTGTCGTTGCGTCTGCTATGGCAGACAGCGTGGAGCAGAGAGAGTGTGGACCCAAAAACACAAACAAAAGCAAAGGAAGACAATGACTGAACCTAAACAGGGAGGAAACTAGAAACCTGAGACATGAAACACGTCATGGACGATATGCAGATGAACCAGGAAACAGACAAAGGGCTTAAATACACAGAGGGATAACGAGGGCATGAGACACAGGAGGAGAACTCAGCTGGGAGTAATCACTTATAACCAGACCAGGAGGAAGCAAAAGTGACGCGAGACTGTCAAAGTAAAACAGGAAACAGGAGAAATTCACAAAGACACGGACTTGACACTGAGACATAGAGAGATGCATGAACATAGAGACGAGGGTGACTCGACAGGGGAGGCATAGAAAAAACCCACATGCTAGAAACTACAGAAAATAACTTAGAAACGAGAAACACAAAGGCTACAACATGAACAACAATAAATCAAAGAATATTCAAAAAGTTGAAAATATAAACTCGTACTGTGACAGGTGTCTGGTTATTCTGCAGAAACTTCTAACTGCTTAGAAGGAAATGTGTGACCACACATGCACACCACCAATCTTTGCAGAACATCCACTCTGTCCTTGTGTCCACAAACATCTGAGGAGAGCGTTTTCATTGTAGACCTCAACAGCAGTAAGTCAGATCCAGTGTCCCATATGTCACATGACTGGTTAAAATTACTTCAGCTATAGTGGATTTTAATGTCAGTCAGCTTCAAAAATTTGCCCACATCAGGTCAGCATTAAAACCAACAGTGTTTCCAAAGCTTGTTTGAACTAGTTCGATGTAGGAGAAATGCATGAATGAAAGCTGGTCTTAGATGTTGGTGCCGATAGCACAGCACACATGACTTTCCTTGGATGAATATGCCTGGAACCACACAGCAGGGTCCATTAGACTGCAGCATGTCATTTGGAACCTCCACTCTTGGGGAAAAAGCCCAGATCCAAGGAGCGCCACTCCAGGGGAGCTGAAGGCAGGGGAGGAAGAAGAGCTGAGAGGCCTGCTGGGATTGCCCACAGAGGAGACTGAATTAGAGGTACGTCAAACCGGTCTTTGTTTGCTGTTGTTGGTTCTCAGCAGGATGTCGAAAAAGTGTGGATTCAAAGGGGAATACCTGTTTGTGTGCTGAGTGTGAGCAGCCCCAAACTCCACATGCTTTTGTAAAGAAACAACTTCATTTGCTGGGAGCTGACAAAATATCAGACTGACAGCTGTGGATGCATTCATCATTTATAGTTTTGGCTTCCTTGGAATAAAAGACCAAATGTAAAGTCCAGAAACTCAGAACACAAACTTCATTTTCACATCCAGATGTTATTTAAATATCAACTTTATGCCTCTCTGGCTTCACTATGTAAAGGAAAAGAGTCATCCAATAATAATAATAGTGTCAATAAAAATATCATCATCACGGTTTTCAAATGTTTGTATTGTGAGTATTGAACTAATTCATTAAGCCAGTGCTTGACAGATTTATTAGACCATCAGCCAGTGTCAGGTTTAAGCCACAGCTGTACCAAAATAATGTTTTAATCCACCAGTACACACACGCTCTTTAATCAAAACGATATTTTCAGTACATATAATGATCCATTGAATTTCAAATTTACTGTTTCACAAACATTTAGAAAAAAATGTAGAAAAAAGTAAAGCAGCGATTTTGATTAAGATGCCAGTCGAGACTGGTGCTTGCTGATCATGCAGGAATAAGGGTTGTTGCTGAGGCCTGCAAACATCCAGAAACTCCTCAGCTTTGCCAGAGAGGACAAACGATGGACTGGAAGATGGGCGAGTCCAAGTCTGAACTCTTCAGTGTGCTTTATGTCTGCAGGAAAACCTGGAGAAAGTTTTGATGCTGCACTGCATTCACAGTTATGTGGAGATAACTGTATCTTGAACAAAAACGTCTGGTGGATCCTGGAATTCCTTCTAGACTGAATCTGATCGGTAGTGGGTTCAAACACCAACAAGACCACGACCCCAAGCAAACGTCAAAGCAGAGACTTTTTGACCAAGAAAAAGGAATCTGGAGTCTCGAGGTCTAAAATCAGTGTTGGATGTTCGTGATCTATCATGGAAGTCACTGCACGGGCTTAGAAAGTCACTGTCAGTCAACACAGTTCGCTGTGCAGTCCACAAATGCAGGTTAGTGCTCCCAGATTCCCTCTGTGACACATGATCCAGAAATGTCACCATCCTGTTTGGGCTAAAGCTCATTTAAAATGAAAACTTTTGACTCTCAGCTAAAATCTTTTATCAGACCAGAATGGGACAACACTGACCTCTCCCAAAAAGTCCAGGAACTGGTCTCCTCAGTTCACAGATGTTTAGTGTAAAAGAAGAGGTGATGCTACACGGTGGTTATTATCTGTGTTTGGGTCGTGGGGGCAGTTTGAGCAGAGAAGCCCAGTCACTTCTTCCAGCTCATGCACCTCCTCCTGATAAGAAATTCCCAAAAGACCTTGCCTGGGAGGTGCTCAGGAGGCATCCTGGTCAGATGCCCGAACCATCTCAACCCATTTGATTCAATTCAATTTAATTTATACAGACCCTACAATGATACATACAGAGAAAAATCCCCTATGAGCAAGCACTTTGGCGACAGTGGGAAGGAAAAACTTTTAACAGGAAGAAACCTCCGACAGAACCAGGCTCAGGGAGGGGCGGGGCCATCTGCTGCGACCGGTTGGGGTGAGAGAAGGAAGACAGGATAAAGACATGCTGTGGAAGAGAGACAGAGATTAACAACAAGGATGATTCAGTGCAGAGAGGTCTAACCATCTCACCTCGCTCCTTTTCGATGTGGAGTCGAGGCGGCTCTACTCCAGCCCCCCCTCAAATGACTGAGCTGCTCATGCTATCTCTAAGGGAGGGCCCACTTGGTCACTACTAAGAGTTTGTGAACACGGGTGAGGACAGGAACATAGACTGACCGCTAAATTGACACATTCACTTTTTCGTGCTTCATCACAACAACAGATAATCTTGATGATGAGCAAACTTTTAGTGAGACTTCAGAATCCTTTTATGCTTTTTGATGTTTTAACTTGCATTTTTGCTCTGGCTGCACCAAAGTGTCCTATTAGCAGGCTGATTATGGTAAATGAACCTGTATGAGGTAGTATGTCCAAAAACGTAGCATCTAACAATAACCATCTATTACATCAGTATTTAATATTGTGGTATAGAAACACAAAAACATATTGATTTGTTAGAAAAAAGAACGACTTTTAAAGCATTTAAATGATATGAAAGTGATCACGTCCTTTTCTGCCTTCTGTGTCTTTTGTTCCTCATCCGCCTGTGTGTGGATCCTTCACATTGGGTGTGAAATATATTTGGTCAGTAGCTGATTTACTCATAAAAACAGGAAGAAAATGTCACGAGCCAGGAAACAAACAGCAGCTGTAACAGACTGTGACAAGGCTGTGAACTGCAGGTGAAGACTGACTTCAAAGCAGCTCGATAAAGAAACAGGTTTTCATGACAGTAAAATCAATGTTTTATTCCCGTTTGCTATTTTTACTCCAGACTTCCTGAGCACGTGCTATTGTCAGAGATTTATGAAACACTTTGGAGCGAGAGGGCTGTAATTGATATGACTGTTATTAAAATGCATCTGTGCTTGATATTTGTATAATAAACTATAATCCATACCTCTCACTTGGCTGTGTGTGAAATGATGTGGAGGAGGATTAGCGTGTCCCTGGAGAAATCTCCCACTGAGCTTACTTTACTTTCATGTATTCGCTTTTGTCTGCATGCTGGTGCCATCTATGGTGAGGGTGCTAATTAAGTTTTTATTTATTTATTTTTTAGCTAACTGATTTTGATAGCATGTCTCGTGCGTCATTTTCTTCCCATGTTGATGAAACTACTCTCTGAAGATTGTGAGCACCTATCTGTTCTCTGATTCATGCTCTGACTGATGACAGCTCCTGTGTTTGAAATTAGCTCAGCTCTCGTTTTGGATGCTCTTTGGGTTTATTGCTGCTGCAGTCTGTTATCGTAACAGCCATTAGTAACTGTCCCCGCTGCATAATGAAGCATCCCTGTGCCAGACTGCTAAGCAAGGCTGCAGACAGCTTTCAGTGGCAAGGTCTGTGCACAGGAGTGTTGCTGTTCTCCACTAGAGGGCAACATGTGTACTAGAATACAACCCACCCACCCACGCACTTCTTTAGATGCAAAACGCATCTTTTCTTTACTCTTTTCTCCAACACTAACATTCGTGTGTGGAAATATGATTTATTCTTATTGGGAAACCTTTCTGCCCTCACTTGAATGAGACAGTAGGAGCAAATAAAGAAGTGTTGGTTGAAGTGCAGGATTATAACGAGGCTGTGAATAAAGCACACATCACATCTTCCACCTATAGGGGTCTCTCAAGCTCTTTGCAGGCCTCGCCGTCTAGCCAGTACAGATAAATGGCACCTCGTTAATCAAATCTGCATGAGTGCACGCAGGTTGCCATGGCAATAATTATCAGAGCTGCCTAATTAACTTTCTCAATTGCTTAATGATATACGACCCTCTGAACTCCCTCTTTTTTTCCTCTCTAATCCAAGTTGTTGTATTTTTGTTCCTCTATTTTCAGTCCCCAGACTTCACCAGTGACTGCCAAAATATTAGAAATGATGGAGAAATTAAATTGAGCAGCACATCACTTCCTGTCAGCCCACGCCTGTTCCCAGAGCTGCTGTCGAACTTCACATGCAGCGTGAGCGTGCACTGCTGAATGCCGACGCATGTAGCCCGCATGCGTCTGACCTGTACAGTGTGTGACTCGCATGCTCTGTCTTCTTCCGTGACCTCTTGTGACAGCTGACTGAAGGGTAGGAGCAGCATTCCTGTCGTCCCTGATCAGCCAGGCGAAACTCTTGAGATGCACCGAGACAGGGGGAATCGTACCTGGTGACACCCACCCTCCCATCCCTGTCACAGCCGGCCTCCCACACTGTCTACTCCTCTCCTTTACAGCCTTGTTGTCAGCCTCCGACCTCCTCGTTGACTGCGGTCAGCGGCACTACAAAGTTACTCTCTCTTCATTTTTTTGGGTCTTTTATTGTTTAAAGTCATATTCCTTAAACTATCTGTATAATGCAGAGGTGGATAGGCTTAATAATAATCCTTTGAAAAGATAAATATAAATGTTCAAGTGGAAATTCGTCGATTAAGAATTTGGGTCAAGTTCCAAAAATGCTGGACCCTGCACACACCACACAGCAACTGCAAACAGTCTTTCATTAGACCCGCTTTGCCTGACAGTTTGATAACAGAACTCAGCCAGCACGCTGTTAGAAGTGAAACCTTTAGAGCTTTTGCCAAGATGACCCAGATGACTTTGCTACTATATCATCAGCCCAAACTGTCCATTAATGGAAATTGTGCAATGTGTGTTTTTGGGGTCTCATCTGCCAGGTTTGCAATAAGCTTCAACATCAGCCTCGGCTGCTTTAGTTGGAGGACTTGCTGGTTTTGTTACTGCAGCTCATGAACCCTCAGTCAGGACAGTGGTGCTGAATGAGCTCCGTCCAGACTTGTGCCTCAGTTCTGGGATCAGCGCTGGGTCAACAAGACCGCAACGCCTGGAAGAGTTTGTATGATTAACTTCCTGCAGCCAGCATCAGGAAGCTTTGGTTCAAATTAAGCTTTGGTTTAAAAACGAAGGAAACAGTGTCTGCCACATGTCTGGCACCGGCTGCCTCACAGTATGATAACATTCCCCCTTTGATTTGCTGCGTAGCCTAATTTCACAAGGAGCCCCCACCCCCCCGTTTCTCACCCAGAAGACCTGCCCATGGTTTAATTGTATCTGCTCTTGTTCCTTTAAAGCCAGCGAAGAAAAGTGGCAGAGGAAAGATTATCTTTGTAACACCTCTGCACTGCATCGCTGTGTATTTTTTTACCTCTTGTGAGTGGATTTCATGGTTGAGAGTGCAATTTGAAATAGGATTAACAGTAGGTGTCAGGTAGTGTTAGCTAAACCTCTTTATGTCAGGAATGGCAGAGAGAAGTCTGTCATTGCATCTGCATGAACCCTTTTACCACTGAACACTGCTGGAGGGGGATTCTTTAAATATTACTGAAACTGTTTGTATTCATCAAAGGATTGTGAGCCAGACGCACCACAACGCCGCGGTTTCTATCGTTAAAACGCAGAAGAAAGACTCAACGCGTGCAGTATTAGACGACCTCGGCATGTACTCCCAACATGGGAGCAAAATGCTGCCTTTTGTTTTCCTACGATAAATAAAAACGCACTCAAAGTTCCTCTGTTTTCCTCCTTGTGTTTCAGTGACACTGGGAGGCCACATGGTTGGCTGTGGTCCAGACCCACTGTGGGGCTGCATTCCTGGGATGGCCGTTGGCAGTGTATGGCTAAGATGCCCAGCCCTCTGCACCCACAGTTTCCACACACAACAACAGTTTCAGTAGCTTTACGTAACTGGGGTTAGTTGTAGAGAAACAGGAGGGCTGGAGGGAAGGATTATGAGCCAATGTTGTGCAAAAAAAAAAAAAAAAAGAAAACAAAAAGAAGAGGTTGTTTAAAGTTGGGCTCAGTAACACAAATTTTATAGCCTCATCCAGAGATTCCAAACTACTGCCACGGGCGCTCCACAGTATCCTTCCTCCCTTCTGTGGGTGAATAGTGCCTCATACATGATTTAACATTTGAGCTGCTATGAACTTTAAAATAAAACGCCACATGTGTTTAGTGTACTTTCCTTTATCGGGCCTCAGTGTTACATGCAGCTAAAATTCTGTCTTAAGATCTAAATCAGGGGTCTCAAACTTAAGCTGTGAGGCTCTGTTGGCACTGTCGGCTCATTGGAGGACACCTTAGTGTTCAAGACAAAATTAACAAACAAATACTTCTGAAAATTTAGCTTTTTTTTTTGTTTTTTTTTTAAAAATTTCAAATATTGTATAACAAGACAAACCTCCTTCCTCCATCTTAACTAACTGAATCCTTTCATTGAACTACCAAATAAACAGATTGGTCCTCTCTGTCTGTGCACACGTGGCAGCACTGCTGCTGTCATTGTGTTCGTATTTAACAAAATCAAAGTGCAGACATAAGTGTGCACATTAGTTTGTGAGTCTGTCAGTGACCTAACACAGACAATCCCTCAGCATGTTTGTGTCTCTGCTCATGTTGCCTTCATATTCAATCATTTGAAGAACTTATTTTAACATTTCACTCAACAACAAACAAAAAAGTCACTTTAAGGGCCAAACTGCATTAATTGGAGATTATGTATCGGAATTTGAGGAGCAGGACCACGCCTCCAAACACGCTCCTTCCGGCTGTCATCTATATAGGTTCCCTCAGTTCTGCAAGCTGATCATTCTCGTTTACGTGCCCCTCCCTCCCTCCCTCCTTGTTCTCCATTCTTTAACTTCTTCACTCCTGTTTAGTACACGGGGATCTGCCAGGCCCGGGAGCCGTCGCCGGTCCCCTTCGAGGCCTTCCCCAAACCGCAGCTCAGCTCATGTCAAAGCATTCACCTTTACCTACTAAAACGCTGTCAAACCTAAAATGAGGATGTGGGCCCAGCTAATGAAATTTCTTTAAGTCAAAATACGGGCAGTGAGCAGTTGTGTTACTGCATGGTCTCTGACGTGGGCCGCGAGTGGCCCCCGGGCCCTGATGTAAAGTATATGATAGTGGGAATGATGATATCTTACAGCCCAGGTGTGTCAGTATGTTTTAGCTCAGTTTTACATTTTGGGGTATTACTGTTTCACTGTGACTGTATTCAAGTTTCCAGGGAACTGTTTTTACTAAAGAAAACTGAAATCCTCCTTATTGGCACCAAATCCAACCTACTGAAGGCAAACCATTACTCACTATCGATAACTCCACAGTTAAGAGCCTCGGTGTCATCCTAGACAGTTCACTTTCCTATAAATCTCACATCAATAATCTCACCCGTTCTGCTTAATTCCATCTACACAACATTAACAGATTGCTTCCTTCTCTTTCCACCCAGTCTACGTCCATTCTTGTCCACCGTCTCGTTACCTCCCGTACTGACTACTGCAACTCTCTTCTGCATGGTCTCCCCCAAAAATCCCTCCATAAGCTTCAACTGGTTCAGAACTCTGCTGCTCGCATTATCACCAGAACCCCTCCTACCAGCACATCACCCTGTTCTTCAGGAACTTCACTGGCTCCCAGTGAAATTCCGGATAATATACAAACTTCACCTCCCACCCACTCCATGACATGCTGGTCAGTCACAGGAGCACGTTCAGTGAGAGACTGAGATTACCGAAAAGCACCACTGAACGTCACAGGAAATCATTCCTGCCTGTGGCCATCTCCCTGTATAATGCATCTGCTTAACACACTGGTTACTGCTACAACTACACGGTTCTTTTCCAGCTATTTATTATTGTGTGACTTATGTATATATATATATATATATATATATAGATATATATATATTGTGCTATTCTTAGTTAGCGTGTTGTCTGTTTTGTTAATGTTGGTGTATAATGGAGCACTGTAACAAAGAAATAATTTCCCCCAGGGATCAATAAAGTATTCTGATTCTGATTCTGATTCTGAAAACTTCTTCTGCTCACATTCACGTCCCTTCATAACCTCACACCTCCTTACCTGTCTGACCTGTTAAGCACTGCCTTTTCTGCCCGCTCACTTCGATCTTCCTCTTCTATCCAGCTTGCTGTGCGTTCTTCCCGCCTCAGCACCATGGGAAGCAGAGCTTTTAGCTGCTCTGCTCCCAGGCTGTGGAACTCTCTACCCACAGATATAAGAAACACTGGTTCTCTCCCAGTTTAAATCCCAACTCAAAACCCATCTGTTCAAATCTGCATATTCACTGTGAATCCACTGTTTGTTAATGATATCTTGTGCTTTTGTTTTATTGTTCTTCGCTGTGTCATTGTTCTATTATGTGTTTTTATCTATTGTACAGTGTCCTTGGGTGTCTTGAAAAAATTATTAGATAACAAATTTAAGAAAAAACAAATTTCACACATGAACTTTGAACAATGTTGGGAGAATCAAATCGTCATGAATTGGCTGTGCAGTTCCCTAACCCTAACCCTCGACCTTGCAAAACAGCTCAGCCAATTCATTTTTAATATTTTCTTTTTTAAATTTTTTTGCATAATTTTTTAATGTCTGATTTACAGAGTTGGATATTTGTGTTCTGGTAACCACACAGAAAGGTTTCAGGCTACGATGGCTGGTAATGTGTTAGGCCACCACACAAAGTTGCTTGAACAACTTTCCCTCGATACTGCAAGTGTTCTTATTGTTGGGCTGAGGATACAAAAGAAGTACAAAGGATGCAATGAGTGGGCCTCACCTGACTCCACTAACTGCCGTTCCTGTCTTTGTGATTCTGTTTAAACCAACCTGATGACTGATGTAGGTCAATGACAGTGAAGAGGAGTTATCCTTCACTAACAGATGAAAATGATTCAATATAATGCACTGACTTCATGCTGCCAGTGTAACATAACGCCCACCAGCATCAGGCTTTTTCTTTTGTTTCCCAAAGGTTGGTTAGCTTAGCTAGCAGAGCAGCCCAATGTGCTACCATGATGGCGGATAGTAGTCAAAGTTGGCACATGGTCCATTTGTAAGCATAAGCCAGCAGGCGGACAGTTAGCACCTTAGAAACAGTTTGCTGTTTTACTTCGATGTTGGCATTGTTAGTGAAAAAAACACAGTCTGTGTCATTTCTAGAAGAATGTTGAACCTATTATTTTGTTAATGATTTGGAGGGTGATACTACTTTTTTGTACTTAACCTATTTAATTAACAGACTAAGTTATGAAACTAACAGCAAAGAAATTCCGATGTGTGTTCTATATTTGTCAGGGGCTTCGGTGTTCCCGCTCTCTCGCCCTCATTCCTGCTCTCTGTGTGTTTTGGATTCTGCCTTGTGGCCTTGGGCGAACTCGTCCCACGTCCCACGCTTGTTTGTGCTCACCTGGTGAGGTCCCACCTGTTCCCGATCACCTGGCTGATGACGCTGCTATTTTAGGCTGTAGTGGAGATTCAGTCTTTGCTGGATCGTTGAACGTCTAACCATCAGTGAAGCCCCGCCCATTGTTTCTTCGTGCTTGTGTTTTGAGATCTCGCTGGTTGTTGTGGATTGCTTGACCTCCCCGTCTCCCTGTGCTCAGGTTCTGGACCCTTCCCTGGTGAGGCTGACCCCGACCCTTTGCACCACCAATCCCTGCACGTTCCCACACTGCTGTACGTTATTGCCTCACCGTAAATAAATGCACTGAGCTGTCTTTCTGAGTCTGTGCCCGAGTGTTACACATTAACACTGCTAAACACTGTGCAGTGAACACTTTGTCCTAGTGGAATATTCAGAAGGATTTATACTCATATAATGTAAAGGCTTCTAAATCTAATGTTATTACCATGTTACTGTTGTAAGTATGCTGCTTTATTATCTTTTCTCAGAATCATTACTGGGTTTCTGGCACCAGCAGCACTAAAAGAAGAGGACAGGTGCTCCCTGTAAATGCTGCTAATGCTAACTATAAAGTCAGAATTCACTTGTGAGTCAGCTTCAGGGTCTTGGCATGTTTATCTTCTCTGTGAGGTTGGCATGAAGCCCAGGCTCAGACTCAGGTAGCAACCACTTCTTTTCCTCGGGTTTGTCCTTATTATGAGCACAGAGGGAAACATCCCAGCTTTCCTGATTGGAGCATCAGCAGCAGCCGCCGGTGTTACTCAACAGTTGAAAGCCTCAGGGTTTCCCAAGGCAGGGAGTGGCATCCCCTCTCCACTGGTGAACACATCAATAATCCTGCAGGTTGACTGACTGGCATGAAAATAAAGCAGGAAGACCAGTGGAGACGAGGCAATTAGTGTTCACTCTAAGGAGGATGGGTTTAAAAGGTGGGTGAATCATGTGGCCCAGCTGGCATGCAGGTTAGTGTTGCTCTCCAACGCATCCATCGGGGTATGAACGTGTGTGAATCTGACATAGATGAAGTGCTTTGATTGCTCAGGTACAGTTGAAACACTCTATATAAGAAACAGTTCATTCACTGTTTATCTTTATGAACTAATTTTCTCGATTTTCGTGTCATTTTAATGCACTGGTTTATAATGGCTTCCAGTACACACATGGAACAATGCCAGCTGTCTTAAGTATAGATGTATAAATGTAATTCTTATATGTGCTTTACCAGCACAGCTTAGAGAGCATTTAGGCTGATGTATAAACAAACACTACAACCAGGGGGAACCTGCTGATGTTTCAAACATGCCTTGCAGCAACTCCAAAGCTTTCCTGTCATGCAACGTAGGAAAACAATATAAAAACAAGACGTTGTGGTTTCTGTCTTTCACAACAGGTCTAAATACCTAAATGACAATGCAGGTCATGCCAGTGGTTGTGAAAATAACCTGTATGTGCAGATATATATCCACAGACAAAGCCCTGGTGCTCTGAAGCACCGAGGCTTTTGGCCTCCTGGTACGTGTCCTTTTTTGCAAGGCAGTTTTTTTATTTGATAATTTTATGTTGTCATTTTAATTTTGGCCCATGGCATGAATTCCCAATTAGAAGCATTTAATGCCCAACAGTTCAAAGTCAGAGGAGTCTTCCCGGCACCTCACTGACTTTCTTTGTCCTCACAGCCACCGTCAGGAGCAGCACCTGATCAGATTTTATTGGCACACAGCTGCTTTCATACGTGCTACTGTTATCAAAATAAAACATGCCAGTCGAACATAAGCGGCCATTAGTTTGTAAAAAGAGAAGCTAGTTTGGTTTAAACTGTTCAAGAGAACAAAAAGAATTACACGATGATTTCATTTTATTTATACAGCACCAAATCACAGCAACAGTCACCTCAGGGCGCTTTGTATTGTAAGGTCGACCCTACATATATATACATATAGAGTGAGTATGGTGTAACATGATTATGGTTTTACTTTCAGGTAGTGAAGGTAAAAGTAGCAGTGTCAGTGCACGTTTTTGGGTTCCTTAACTTTAAAACTTAAATCTTAGTCATAAAATGAGCAACAAGCTTTTTACAAACTGACCTGATTTCATTTCAACATGAAAAATTCTGAATTCTGATCTTTGTTCACTCAACGTTTCACACCAGCTCCAAAGAGTATTTTATACAAAGTCACACGTGTTTGTTACTTTGGCAACAAAAAGATGTTTCTTTTAAAACATCTGAAGAAACAAGTTTGGACATTTTTCTGTTGAAAAACACACCTAATAAAAATTATGGTGTGTTTGAACTGGGATTTGGATAAACGTTGGTCGTCTGTGGTAGGTAAAGCACAACGCTCCATTCTAACTGGCTTCAGCACCCATGTGGAGCACAACGCTTTAATGCACCGGATAATCTTCAGTGTCATTTTAAAAAAGCCAACATGAACTTTTATCCAAATTATGCTCGTGTCCCGAGTGTCATACACCACTCTTTCTGTACAGCCATCCAACAAATATGTGAAAATCAACAGGATCTCTTAAACACCAGCACGGCCTTATTATGCAGATTTTCACTGAGACAGCACAGCAGCATCTGACACCCTGGGAACGAGCACACCTCATATCTGACAGTGTTGGAGCGTTGCTTTAAATGAGAGCGATGTCTGCCATCCTAGAACGTGGACGAGAAACGTTTGGTTTGGTAGGTCGTTTGCCTTTCATTACACCCATTCATTTGGGATCAGTGGACTCTGAGATCAATAAGAATGGGCAGTGTGAGGGAAGTGATAGAGACAGTCAATATGCATATCATGAATATTAGATGGTGAGAAAACAGAAGGATAATGGATAAAAATGAATCTGTACAATCGGTTAATCTGACAAATAACTGCTGGAAACGAAACAATGACATAAAATGTGTTTGCTGGACGAGCTGAGTGTTTACCCTCTACTTATAGTCTCTTCATGTTTCCCACAAGCTGCTACAGCGTCTTTGACAAATCCACTCCCCTGTCTGCCTTCACGTTGCGTCCGGCCGTGTGACTCATGTTTCTCGTGTTTACATTGTGGCAGTACATCACCTAGCTGTGATGACGAGGACTTTGCCATAAGCCACAGCAGACCACACTATATCCACCCTGCTGGCACCGCTTCAGTGTTTTCATTCCATATGATGGGAGTCACACCGCATTCCTGTTACAACTTCTCTGTGGCACATAAAAATCTCCTCGGAAAACCGCAGAGCCATGTGTTTTGAATTTTCTCTTTGTTCCCATTTACAGCATCTCGCTCGCTCTCATTTTTCCTTTACTCTCTCACACACAAACACTGATCGCTGGCTCTCTTTCTGTTGATAGGTCCATTTAGTTCTCGTGAAAGCATTCCATTTATGTGCATTTGAGGTTTATGGTTGTCACTGACAACCAGCTGACAGAGAGTGGCAGCCTCTATCAGCGTTGGGGGTTTCCAAAGGAGCTTACGAGACACAGAGCGGCCATTGATGGGGCGAGCTTTATGGACTCTGAGGCACCCAGAGACAGTAGTGTGTGAGAAACACACTGAGGAGACTTGGAAGCGTCCTCCTTTGGCCCTCACAAGCCTAAATTACAACACTGTGATCATCTGGACTTTGTCAACAAGAAGAATTTGCTCCTCTGTTGACTCTCTCATTGGATTTTCAGTCTACTTTTAGACTGATATATGAGGACGAGGATGGCTTAAATGCTCTGATGAAACCAGGTGGCTGTAGCGTGCTACTATGAAGGAAAATACAAAGTTAAAAAAGGAACAAATGTAATCAAATAGAAATGAGACAAAAAGCTGCTTTAAAGCAGGAACGCTGCTCGGTAACCATTTCAGGAACGTTGACTTTAATCAGAACCAAAGCACCGAGGTTTCAGTGTCGTTCCTTCGCTCTTCTTCTGCTCAGTCACTCACATCCACAGCGCTCTCCTGTGTTAAAATCCAGTGTTTCACCCACCTCGACCTTGCTTTACAGTAAAACTACACTCAGTGCTTTTCTTTATTTTAATCCTCTCGTGACATAGAAATTGTATCGCCTTTGCCACAATGAAAGATCTTCAGATTCCACCTTTCATTGAAGGAGATGAGGAGCACAGCAAACTGTGAGGAAATGCAGGTGATGGATCCACACACAGTGCATTAGAACAGCTCTTACTGTGTGTTTGAGGTTAACAGGTAATAAAATAACAGCTCACAGTTACATCTTAAGATTCTTGCACTGTTGTATGTGATAAATGTAACTCAGTAGAAAATACAATGAAATTAAAATGCAAAGTGTTCCAGCATCCCACAGAGCAGTAGTCAGGGTTTTTTGTGTGTACAGTCACTTGCAGTGCCCAAAAAAACATAGACAGACCAAGAGTAACGCGCTTGGTTACGTTGGTGCTAATGTTGGTCCTATAGACAGCATGAACGTTTCCGGGTCTGAGACCTAAAGCAAAGGTCCGGCTCCAGAAAGACTCCTAATCCTACAGACGTCTATGGCAGAATGACCCTCTGCCAGGACCTCTGGGACTGGGTGGGTTCCTCTGTTGCTCATCATATTCTGGTCTCAAACCCTCCTGATCTCAAAGCTTTAAGATGACAGCAAAATATCTACATCATCTTTATGCCGTCTGTGGTTGGACTTTAGCTCAGCTGCTGCCGTGTTGAAGACTGAATAAATAACTTCTTTGTAGTGACTTGAAAACAAGTGCAGCCACTGTCTGTACTATTGTTTTTGGATATTTCATGTTTCATCTGCTTCTTCCTCGCTGTGGTGATCTCCACTGTCATTCCTTCTTCTGTTCAAATTAACTCCGCCCCCCGCCATGACTTTTTCAAATACCTGCACTTAGTGTCAGTATTGCTACTGTGCAGCATGCTTTGACTTTTTGAGGCCTGGCTGCGTGTACATCTCTGTAGGCTGTATTCCCACAGCCCCTCTGTGACCTGTGCAAACTGATGGCAAAGCCAAAAGTCCCAGACTGAGATAATGGGACAGATTCGTCTTTTCTTACGTTCACACTGGGAGGAGCTACGATGGGAGGAAAGTATGCAAATAAAGAAAGCAGATATGTTAGCGTAATGAAACGCACATACTACACAACCTTTGCTGCTTCTATAATTACTGCAGGGATTTAATTACTGAACACTAACCTTGGTGTTTAATCTTTTTCTGCATTATGTTCTATTATTTTATTAACAAACATAGACTGATAACAATCTTTTAACTATAACCAATCAACACTAATCACACAATAACAAGATGGCCACAATCTTTCTTGTAGCCACATTTAAAAAAGAATATCAGGGTTGTGTGTTTTTGTCAGTAAAAGATGAACATCAGCCGTGTTTTACAAGGTGAACGCAGTATTTTATCTTCAGTTCAGACTGTTTAAACTGGACCAGTTCATAACATTTACACCCAGGAATGCATCCTTGGGGTGTTGGTTTCATACAGATACTTCACTGAATTAAACTACAAAAATAATAATGCAAAACAAATAGAAGAAAATAATACTTCTACGAATGATTTCAGTTCTAGTTTGTGTTCTCCTGGTAAATTATTAGTTTTTCTTTTCTAATAAGAGGCAGTCAGACTGTCAAACATTAACCTGGCAGAAGTTTCTCGACAGGCTTGTCAGGAAAATGAAGTTCTATTTTTTCTTTAATTAGGAAAAAATGTGACTATTTTAAAATACAGGTCTATAAATGAATTTGTCTGCTGTATAGAAAGGGTTGCTTTAGTGTATTGTCGGGAATTTCACCACACACACACACACACACACACACACACACACACACACACACACACACACACACACACACACACACACACACACACACACACTCCTCCCTCTCTGGAAACCTGTTCTAGAGGGAGTGACTTGATCCAGGCGGCGTCCAATTATATGGAAGCAGCACTTATTCCACTTTATTCCAGGCTACAGTTGAGTGGCTTGGAGCCTTCAGAGACACACAGACTTGTAGCATAAAGGCAGAGCAACAGACAGAGAGACGGTACCCATGTGACATGTGCACGGAAAGCTGAAGACAAAGGTAGAAATCTCTACCACACCGAGTCAGGTTGCGCGGAGAGGAGACAGAGGATGCTCCCAAACAAACCCACGAGAGGCTTCTTTTTTTCCCTCATCTGGAAATTTACGGCTTCACATGAATGATTCATGAGAGCCTGTTTTGATTTCTAAAGGAGTAAATAGGCTATGTTTCACTGGCCAATCTGCCAAAACGCGCCAGCAGAGCTGGGATCCGAGCCTGGAGAAAAATCTGAAGTCAATTAATTTGGGGGGAGTTTGATAAGAATTCTGGACCTCGTCTGTCAAGGATCAACTGTTGCTGCAGCCGGAGCGCGAACAGAGACATTCTCCAAGTGTGTCTGGCTTTTTTACTGGATGTTTGACCGTCACTTGGTTGTGCATGCAGCCACACAGCCAGTGTTGTTCAATTAACATGGAAGAGAGACTGATACTGCTTTTGATGCCTTGGATACACCTTCATCTGTCCTGATGTGATGCCACATTGTTGCGCTGAGGAGAATGATAATATGCCACACAGCTGCTGATAATCCCTGTGTGTGAAACTGTACAAATACATCTTTTTACCCCGTTTGGACAGTTTGGGCATTTTCACTCACTGTCACGTCAACATTGACACGCGTTTTGTTACTGTGACCTTGCCCGGTTTTGACATCTATTCAGCGGGAGATCATGCTGATGATGATGGAGAACAGCGGCGTGGATGCGCATCAGGTTGACATCGATTCGGAATTTGAGCCCCACGCTCGGCCGCCGTCGTGCACCTGGCCGCTGCCGTGTCCGGAAGACTTCCCCGGGGGAGAGGAGGCGAGCCGAGGTCTGGCCCTGGCGGCGGTCAAAGTGGAGCAGTACAACGTCCCGGCGTGCCGGGGCGAGAGGAAAGGCGGCGCGCCGGCCGAGATCAAGCATCCGGCCGGCGCCCCGGCCCCGGTCGTGGCCGCTCCCGCCTGCATGTCCGGGGCTGCCCTCGACGTGGCCGGCCAGCTACGCAAAGCCAAGTCCTCCCGACGGAACGCGTGGGGAAACCTGTCGTATGCAGATCTCATCACCCGTGCCATCGAGAGCGCCCCGGAGAAGAGGCTCACCCTGTCCCAGATATACGACTGGATGGTTCGCTTTGTTCCTTATTTTAAGGATAAAGGCGACAGCAACAGTTCAGCCGGGTGGAAGGTAGGCCACATGAAAGAATGTTCTGACACCACACAGCAACGGTTTGAGTGCAACACTAGCCTACACTATGTTTAGCCTCAAGCTGTGTCTGCAGCACACCCCCTTTCCTGCATATCTCAAAGCCACATAATTGACCCTTGGTTCCAGCAATTTATGTCAGTGGCGTGTCCTCGTGTCACTCCACAGTACAGTGTGTGAGCAGGGGCAATGAGCGTGGCTGGATAAGGGTTCACTGGGTTCATTGCATTCAGGAATTCCAGCGTGTGCAAACAGGAGAAGCCAGACGGAGCCCAAACTCCCCTCTTCACGGTTCCTCCTGGGTAGGCGAGCCGTGACGCATTCGCGCCCGTAAGCTTGTATTTCCCCACGATGTCGGGTCACATCGGGGACATAGTGAGCCTCCTGTCCGATTTCCGTTACCTATGCAGTCGGTTGCGTGACGGGGATAAACCCTTTGGAGCCACCCCGCCCCCTACTATCCATTGCGCGCACGCCGAGTTACGCACAGGCTGTGGGAAAGCATGGCACAAGGCGAGGGGCTTAAAGGGTAATAACAAGAGATGATGACAGTGGGTGTCACAGCAAACAGATGTAACTACAGATTATCATTCAAATTAATACGAGGGTAATCTCATAGACTGCTAGCTGTAATCTACTTAAGGTTATCACCTATTCTGTGTTAGGATTACTAGTCCTTTGTTTCCACGCCTCACACTGTGGCTTTTTCCTTCGTACTGTGTGACAGAGTTGAGTGTCATTCTGTTTCTTGTATTTATAAACCAACAGGAGACTGTCAATAAACCATCAAAGTGGGCTTCAAGTTATATTAAACACAAAAGTAACGGAACTGCATTAAATAACAAGAACATTTGTATCATTCCAGACCTGATTTGCTCTGTCTCCACTTGTGTTTTATGGTCTCAGTGGGAGTTTCCTCAGTGGGATGCAAGGGTCAGTGCAGCAATTAATGAGCGTTTTAAAAAGTGAAAGACACTGTTAACTGTAACAGAACACGGACGAAGCCCCAGGTTCTCCCATCTTGTTAAAACAGGTTCACAGGCGCTGTGAAAACACACGATGTATTTATTAAACAGGATGACAGTCTTAAAGGTGCATTTAGTATTTCGGCTCCACAGAAAGACTGGGGACTCACTATATCTATCTATCTATCTATCTATCTATCTATCTATCTATCTATCTATCTATCTATCTATCTATCTATCTATCTATCTATCTATCTATCTATCTATCTATCTATCTATCTATCTATCTATCTATCTATCTATCTATCTGTACAGAGAGAGTAAGAGAGAGGGGAAGTTTAGTTTTTAAATCAAAGAGTTCATAATTAAAGCTACAGAGGATGAGATGTACAGACTTTCTTCTGTCATCGTTATGGCTCCAACTGAAAACATCTGTACTGTGTACACGCTGACTTTACTGTTACAAAATTCTGATGACATCACTATGACATCATCAGAATGATTTCTTTATAAACTTTAAAGCCCCCTCAGAGCTGCATTAATATTATACCACTGAAAAAATGATCCTTATAACAGTCAATTGTCAGTATTGTTTATAAGAGGTGGAGGAGAAATTTGGATGCTTTTTAAAGCAGCGGTTTGTTGCCATGGTGTTTTTGCTTTAGTGGGTCACCCAGGGGATACTGTATCGAGCATGCAGAAGAAGAGGAAACAGGGTCATAGTGGGATTAATCTGTGTGTGACACTTATCCTGCCACTTTATCCTATTCTTACAGTGTTTTTGTGAGCATCTTTCTTTTTATTTGTCTTACACTTTCCTCCAAGCTTCAACTCTATACCAGCTGAAAACTGAACATAACCGGGTTGCAGATTAATCCATGTAAAAACGTGAAAGAACGAAAACAAAGAAACGTAAACCAATGAAAAACAAAACTGGCTGTAATGACAGGGTTTAATTCCCTGGGTCTTGTTTTCGTTGCTGACTGGGGGATGCTCCGCATGATTCCTGGCTGACCTCCACTGAAGCTTTGTTTGGAGGTTTTGATTGGCCGGTGTGGCAAGATAGGTGATTGGTGCAGAGAGGGTCCTGTGTGAAAACAACAACTTGATTCAATCACAATAAGTCTCATCAACAAAAGACAGTAAGAGAGAGACATGCACACTGCTTCAATGAAATTTATAACACAGTGTGTATTATAGGTATGTAATACATAAAAACGTATGCAGGCACTGACATTTCAGTAGAATATGTGTACACCCTCACACTGAGGGCTTGGGGCTTGGGAGTATATGACTAGCTGGATGAATGGGATGAGTGGGAAGGAAATAAGATCCAATCAAAGTCTCGCTACTAAAAGAAGTCTTTAAGAGCTGTTGTGTAATCGCGTCTGAGAGCTGCTGCTCAGTCCTGCCACTGGGCTGTGTCTCCATAACTAGGCCAGCAGCTTCCCGTGCACCCTTCAGACAAACACTGTTGAGGTGTCACTCACTCGTTTAAGTGTGAAGTGCTAAGGCCACAGCAGCCAATCAGATGCTGTCACACACTGCTTGTCTCCAATGATACGTATGTGGATTTCTTTGATTGTTGTCACACACACACACAGCAGCAGGGTTGCATTGCTGACTATGTATGGATTTCTCTGACTGTGGCTCAGTAATTGTGGTCAAGTGTTTCAGCCATGTTTGTTATTGGCTCTGAGGTGGGAGGCTGTGTTTGGCTGTATGAAGTGAGTTCAGTTCTGTGGGTGGTTTCGGTGCTGCTGGTGGTGACGGGGGGGGGGCGGTGTTCTCTCTCTCTCTCACACACACACACACACACACACACACACACACACACACACACACACACACACACACACACACACACACACTGTTATGTTCATTTCACAAGTGGCTCTGCGTGGGAATGGATGTGCTGAGCTGTGGCCTGTCTGCAGGCTGTACTGCACACAGATTGGGCAGCAGGCAGGCAGGTAGGCAGCAATGATCTGACTCTACCTGAAGGCTTTACGAAGAAGCATGTTAGAGGTTCATTGTGGGTGTATGCCTGTGGTTATCAGACTGCGATAAAATGACATGAACACAAGACAAGTAGCAATTTATTAAGCATTAATTCTTGTTTTCTGTCTCTCATGAGAGATTGGCCCTTTTTTATAGTGTTTCTTTCCGTTGGTATATTCAGCACCAGAACAACCGTAGAGTTTCATTAGTGAATTCAGTTTAGGGGAGGCATATTTTCCCAGCAATCTACACATGAATGCAGATCAAACATGTGTTTAGAACAGATCTGAACCTGATGAGACACATTTTAAAAATCCTATCAAAGTTTCACCAAAGTGAAGCAGGTTGCACAGAATAACTAGTACTAGGACTAGTTATTTGAAATGAAGTGCAGTTATATTTATGTTTTTCGTGTTAGAACAAGCTCCAGGTCTTCTGGATTAAAACAAACATCTGTTGACCTGAGTGTAGATAGTCTATAAATCTTTGGAGTAGCTCTGCTAAACACCTGACGTGATGTAGGGGAAGCGTCAGGTTTGTTTAATATCCGGTGTGGTTGAGCACGGGTTGTGTTTCCAGTGTTATGGTCGGGTAGAACAGTACGATGCTGAGGACAGTAACTAGTATGTAAATATATCTGAAATGAGCTTTTACAGCTCAATTTGGAATCTGTTTCAGTTTAAGCTCCTCAGCTCGTATCTTTCAGTCTTTGATGACAATTGCAGATTATGTATCGGAATTTGAGGAGCGGGACCACGCCTCCAAACACGCTGCTTCATCTATATAGGTTCCCCCAGTTCTGCAAGCTGTTCATTCTCGTTTACATGCCCCACCCTCCCTCCCTCCTTGTTTTCACTCCTCCTTGTCACTAGGGACGATTCCACCTTTACTAAAGGTGGAATCGTATCGTTTGGCTCTCTTTATTTGCATATGAACAGAATATATATATTTAAAAAAACAAATTCCAGCCCATGCTGTCAACACCAAAGTAAAATCTTTTCAGTAGTGCTAAAAATAAACACAGTGTTTGATAAAATGAGGCAAACCTGGATTGCTTTAGACTGTACAGGTGTAACTAATAAAGTAGCTCACGATCGTGTCTCTGTCCATACGCAGCATCCTGTCTGAAAGCACGTAGACAAGAGGGTCATTAAGCAAGGATGAATTTTACGGCTCATTCGAGTGACCTTCCAGTAACACAGATCAAACTGAAAAACTTTAACATGGTGACATATAAGAGAACTCACAATAAAAGTATTGATGATGATGTTTTAACTCCTACAGAGAAGAAAAGAAAGCACATTGCATCCATCGAATCTTTCCTCTGGGCTGCATTTCCACCTGCTGGAAATCAGTTTTAATCCAAAATGATGTCCACCTTAAAACAATCAAACTGACTTTAGATTAGCTTATCTTCTGTGTCCCTGATTACAGACAGCAAAAGTGAATCTTTATCATTAATATGCATCATAAAGCACTTGCTGTATTACTGCCCGGGCTGAGGAACGTCACCGTGTTCTGCTGAGAATCCACTCGTGGGTGAGAGAGAAGGACAACAAGGTGACGAGATGAGAAAGAGAAAGCAGAAAAGAGAGAAGAACAAGGTATTATTTGTCTTGCCAATAAAGCCTTTTTTTGAACTGGATTCCATATTGAGTGGGAGAGGAAGAGAGAGGTGGAGAGAGAAGAGATAGAGCGAGTGCGTGAGTGGTGCTGATGGCCCCTGCTGCTGAGCACATTGATAGCAGCCTTAATGCCTGTGATGCTCCAGTGCCAGCCCAGACAGAGGGGAATTGGTTGGAGATGGTGAAACAAGCTTAGAGGGTTCCCCGTGCCAGCCGGCCTGGCGCTAGCTCAACAGAAAGCCCTCTGCACCACTACACAGTTATTGTTATTATCACAAAGGCACAGCAGAAGGAGAGGCAGCTCTGGAGTTGGCAGGCCTGGGGCTGGGTTAACTGGGGGCGGGGAACGAGAAGAGGAATTTGGAAGGCGAGGGGGGTTGGTGGTTGAGTCTGAGACTGTGGTAAACTCATCTGATCAGTCTTGTGAATGGAGAGAAAACAGTTGGGAAGAGCTGGTGAGGGCCTGAATGGGAAGGAGGCTGATTTTGGTCCAAGGGGATCAGTTGCCTTGTCAGTTTCTACAAAAGGCATCTGAGTAGATATCGCTTCAATCTGGAGAAGGGCTGGGATGTAAACAGGGGATGCACCAGCAGTGGAGGCGGGGTGTTCACTGCCTAAATGAGTCATAGTGGTTGGAATAGCACATAATATTCTTGCTCTCAGCCCTCACACTTCAATCAGCTGGAATAAATTGTTAACGAACTGTCTTCAGACAGAAATTCCAGAGAGAAAACAGAGTCCAGACACAGAACAGTCAGCGAGCAGGCGGATCTTGGGAATCGTGCCTGGTGGTGTCGTAAAATGCCGACCCAGTACACATTCCCTGTGTTGTCTACCAGACCTTCAAAATGTTCCAGTTTCTGGCTCAGATGATGAGCAGAGGCCTCGTCAGACAACAGCAGCGTGTAAAGTCGGGGCGTTACTAACAATACCTTAGAAGATTTCCCCAAGAGATTTTACTTACTTTAGCAACTTTCATCAACGCTACTGTGTTTTTGAAATGTGGTTATGTACCATCATCTGCTGCTGCAGGCAGCCATTGTTTTCAGTTCATGTGTTGTTACGATTGTTCTGACCTTTTTCACCTTCCTGCTGGTTTCCATTTGTTTAATGATATGAGAGTCAGTCATATAACTTACACGTGCACCTCATGCAAAACTTCTCTTGCACAATAGCAGTAAGGTTTAGCTTTGTAAAGCCGTTTGTTTCCAGTGTGTGATTGGGTGGATGACTGGATGTGTAAAGCGCTTTGGGGTCCTTAGGGACTAAGTAAAGCGCTATACAAATACAGACCATTTACCATTTGTTTCCATTTGTTATCAAGTGGTGATGACATACTTAATGCAGAACAGACATTTCAGGTCATCCCATAATTAAAATTCATAAATAAATAAATAATAATAATGATGATGATGGTGACTTGAGTCAATAAAAAAAAGTTATATGTGTTCATTAACACATCTTCATTTAAATAGATGTAAATGTTCCCTGAGTGTTACTAAGGAACGTGAGTGCCGGTGATTAAAGCTAAATAAATAACTTTAGATTGGAGAAGATCATTCATCTTCACATTTGTCATGTCTAGCACTCCAGACAGCCATTAATGTCTATGTATTATCATAAGGACAGCAGCTGTCTGGCTTGATGACCCGATACAAACATGGGTGCTTGGAAAATAAAGCACTGGTTTTTCAATAGCAGAGCAATGGCTGCCTGGGTGGCAGGAAAATCAGAGGAAAATTAAGAACAGGAAAGTGTTCCTCTTTAAATGTTTCTCTGTAAATGTTCCTCCTCCTGCACGAATCAAATGTTCAGATCCAGAAGGAGATCTGGAGCTGGATCAGTTTGGGACGTTTTCTTGCAAACATCGAGACAATGTGCCCGATTTACTAACACATGTGTGGGAAAAAAAATAGTTCCCACGCAGAACCACTGTCAGATTTATCGGATTTATCACGCATGTGTGCTGAATAATTTTGTTCTTTTGCGGCTGATGATAATTTAAGAGAGAAGGCTACAGTGTTGGAGGTCCACGGAGGAAACCAGGAGAGGGGCCACTTCCAAAGTGTTTGACTGATCATTTTAAATAAATAAATAAAAAGTCACCATGGCTCAAGGAAAAAAATCAGAATCACAGTTGATATGAAAAATGAGAACGAGACTACAAGAAAAGAAGAAAACAGGTGAAGGACAACAAAACAAAGAAACCCTCCTCATCCTCCAGCATCTGTCAGACAGTGGAGACCACACAGTAATTTTAATGAAAGATCAAATATTCAAGATAACACAAGAAATACAGGAATATATTTAGTATTAAATATAGTATTTGTTTTTATATTTTTACATGTTATTTAATTGTTTTGGTTTTTAAATTGTTTTATGATTCTGATTCTGGGCGCATGTCTCATGATGCTTAGGAAAGCTGTAAACAAGCACCAAAAAGCAATAATAAGAATAATTAGTAATAGAGTAATATTCATATTAAAGATGTATTTCAATTTTCAGCCAGGGCTTCATTTGGTCATCAGGACTTCAAACTTTTGGAATTTGTAATTTTCATACAAACCGATTAAGGCAAGAAAATGTTGGCAAACTGCTGATGTGTATCTGTGTATATGCACTGTTAGTAAACGGCGACCAATGTTGCTCCGTTTCTTAAAAAACAACATTTTTCTTTTTTGAAATGTTCAGGAAAGAGTGACGTGAAGAGCTTTATATTAAGATGCTAAAACACTCCCAGCCGTATGAACACGACAGGAAATTTCCAGCCAGTCGGGGAATTATCCCATAATGACGTTAAAAACTAAAACCAGTTTTAGGTTTACCATCATAGCGAAACATAATACAGGGTGCTAGTGTGCAGTCAGTCCATCAGTTCACAGCAGCATCAAACTGATTACGATCCCACTGGAATCACCGAGAAAACGTTCTAATGTAATCATGCATCTGAAATTGAACTAAATTTTAATGTGATTAATGAGAGAGTTGCCTCATAAAGTATTCACCCCAACCTTCTGCATATTGTACTCATTATACTATGCACCAATTTTAATAAATCATTATGCACTCAGTTTATAAGAGCTTTTGATGCCTCATAATGCCTTACGAGGACCACTCCAAGTAATGTGTTGCCCTTATTTTCTTTGCAAATGGGATTAGTTTGGAGTTCCTGCACATGCCGAAATGGATTTAATAGAGGTTTGTATGGATCTGAAGATTCTGTGTGTGTACATGTGTGCATCTGCTGTTGTTGTGGTGTGGCTGGGGCTGATGGGAGTCCAGGTCCAGGGGGTACAGCGCTAGTTAATAATTCAGATGAGGCTCATTATCAAGGCAGCACAGATCTCTCTCTGATTCCACCTTAATTGCAGGCAGGATGTGCCTCTCAGACACTCTCAAAGTCACTCCCCCTCCTGTCTGCAGTACCACACACTGATGCACGCACGCCGACAGACCTCCACTGGTTCCAGACCTCCCAGTTGCGGCAGGTCCCCTCAGTGGGATCAGACCTGGATCTCTGCGTAATCACATGAACGTACATTTGGAGATGAGCAGATAAGTCTCGCTCTCGCCTTTGTTCTGTCACAGAGCATCGACTCAGAGGCCGGTCGTGTTCTCCTGTTATGAGTCAGTTACATTTTTAATCAGATCTTCATGAAGGCTTTCTCCTGTTCGAGGGCTCGGCAAACTGAGATTGATGGGAGGTAATCAGTTGGGGGACAGCAGGCTTGTGATTAATGCTGCTGGAGAGTGAAGCTCTCAGCACCACACCGGAGAACTTGGATCACAGCGTCTCCACCACAAATTTCCAGAAGCGCTGAAGAGTGTCAGTTCTACCAGACGTTTGAATAAGAGACTGGAATCTCAACACATGTCAGTGGGGTCACATTTGGACTGGTTCTTATATACTCTATCTCTGAGTGCCTCATTCACCCATACGAGCACTTTTTTTCCTACATGAGCGTTTTACATTCATACCTCAATGGATGCAGCCGAGAGCAATTTGGGGTCAATATCCTGCCCAAGGATATTTGGCATGTAGACCAGAGCAGCCGGGGATCCAACCAGCAACCTTACCATTAGTAGATGGCCAGCTACAGCCACAGTGAGAAGTTGGGTATTGGGTTAGGGTAAGAGAATATGGATGTGTAGATCCCAGGTGGATGAGAAACCCTTCCCCTGTTGGTGGTTCCAATCGTCCCCATGTGAGTGAGACATGTTTGGTCTCTTCCATTATGACAGTGCTCACATCCACAGACTGAATGGGTTGGTGAGTATAAAATAATGTGAATTAAATACTGTGGCAGTCAACCTGTGGTGTCAGGTTCTGATTCTTGGACTCTGCTGCGGTCCCCCAGATAACCCACTACTTAAACCAAGTTCAGTCTAAGACCATCTTCCATAGGAGCCAGCTTTCTTTGGACTGGTTGCTGCTGCCACTGCCCGACCGTGCTGGAAACCAGAAGAGAAAATGTGCTCCTCCTATCAGTCCTACAGTTATCTGTATATTGTGTTCACATGACTGTACATATGTATTTGTGATTGTTTCTCATTTAACTATTATCATAGATTTCTCCTTTCCCTAACTACACAAAGAAAGGATGAAAAAAACTTGTTCTACATGTAAACTGGGTGTGTTGTATGGACCGGGCAGCAGAAGGCCCTTGTCTTGGCTTCTGCAACAGAACCTGGAGCATGAGGGCACTGCGCCTGTTTGCCGATGTGGAAGGAGCAAGTCAGGAGGACTTATGGGAAATCAGAAAACGGACAGTTAAAAAATGGCTGAAAATTCACAACGTTATAGTAATTACATTTAGCACAGAGCTCCCAGGTCCAAAACATAGCTGCACCGAAACACAGCATTGTATGTAGAGGTTCTGAAAACAAGCTAAAAAATCAAAATCCGCACTCATTACATGTTTATCGTTGGACACAGAAACTATAGGCTGGCCTTTAAATCTCAAAATGCAGAGCAACACATGCCCTTCTTAATAGGTGTACTGAGAGAAATAGGCTAAAACGCAGGCTGAATTAGAGAACGTATGCTGTCTGAAAATACTGAAATTATTGCAGTGATTCAAGTGTCTGTTTATGACACTTTTATAAAAGCTTGCAATAGTTAGCAGAATTATGAAAAGCATCTTGGCTAACTTTAAGCATGCCTACTATCCTCATAAGAAATGCACTCACTATTAGTTTGATCTGAACGTACAATCAACACAATACAGTGATGACACGTCGCTTACATGTAGTTGTTTTGACTCCTCAGCGTTGCTTTGACAAAGGAGGCAATGAAGTTACAGATCCATACAGTGGGGAACTTTAGTTTTCCATTTAAAACTGGATTAAACATTAATACACCCTAAATGTGTTTATTACTGTAACTGTTACTAATGCAAATCCAGCTTTTTTTTGGTTGTTGTTGGCTAAACCAGATGAAGTCGTTTCCCACACGTGTGTTTCCTGTTTTTAAAGTAGGGACAAACTGGCCGTGCAGCTTTTCAGGCTGGAGAAACTGGTGGACTGATCAAAGTCCCCTATCAAACCCGTCAGAGGTGACCAACCATTGGCTGTGAGTCATTTCTGGTCTTGGTTGGAAAAGAATTCCAAAATGAACGTCGTGCCGTCATCGGAGTAGTTCCCCACATCTACATACTTCTTGAATGTTGCATGAATGCCATTTTAGACTTTTGAAGAAGACGTGATAGACCTGAAAATAGTAACAATTTTTAAATCATTAAGGATCATCAGAGCCTTTTGTAACCATCCTCTGGTGTTGAAGGCTGTTTAGTTCAAAGATATATATTTAACTCTGAGCTAAAGTAGGTGAGAGACCAGTACAGCAATTCATCCAGCCACGTTTCTATCATGATTAAATAAAAGACTATAAGAATACTATTGTTTAAAAAAAAACCTAAAACAGTCTCTCCAAACTGCCACGGCCGGTGGAGTAGAGTGGTCTCTGGCACTGTAGGAACTCGGTTTAGGAAGGAGAAACACATTTGTACTGACGGATGATGAAAAGTCTGACATTTGTGAGGCAGATTCACGCCTGCAATAGTTACAGAACAGCAGAGTAAAAAGCTCCACTCTGTCATTTTACTGTACTATCACTCACCCGTGATAATTATTGTTCTCGGTGTAGTTTAGTCACAGCGAGGTGATGTTCACCATCAATCAACTCACTTCCATTTGCAGGCAATTGAATCCATTTTCATTAAAGATGTCTGTTATTGCACTTTGATCATAGCTGATAAAAGCCTGTTGAAAATTAAAGCCATTAGTGTCTTAAGAGCAGGATCATTTGCTGTGTTTTAACCAGAATTAATTGGCCATTGTCTTTGCAAAATGTCTGTTAGAACAGTTTCTGCTCTGGGGAAGGTGTCTGTGAACAATGTCAGGCGGAGCCGAGGTGGAGAAAAGAGCTAAATACCTGCTGTCAGCACAAAGATGGGTGGAAACCAGGACGTTTTCACTGCTGAATATTCATCAGTCCAATGACATATTTGGTCAAATTGCAATAAAAGCCTTTCAAATTTGAGGGGAATGTTGTTGTTATTTAGTGTCATATAAATAAAACTGAACTGAAGTGAAAAAATCTGGGGATGAGTGAGAAAAATCTATAATCTTGTCATTTTGTAAATTATTCTTCAAATATCATTAAATCATTAAACTGCTTAAAATCAAGGCTAAGCAGATTTACATTATGCTATGTGCAAAGTGTGTGTGTGTGCATGTGTGTGTGTGTGCGTGTGTGTGTGTGTGTGTGACGGCATGCTGGAGGCGGTCCAGGAGGCAGACAGAGGTTAGCAGCGTAAGACGGCCTCTCGGTGGATTTCTGTGTCAGTTTGATGAAAATAGGTCAGGTTTCCGAGCTCTGCATTTAGCATTCTGGTCATGTGATGGCTGACGCGGCACGTGATGACAGCTAGCCTCAGATGAACCCCGCACTCTCTCTGGCTCTGTTTTTCCCTCCTGGTTCCTCTCTGATCCAGACGCTCTCCCATCTTTCTCTGTCTCTGCTGTGGCTGCCGTCGCTTCAAGCTCATGTAAAGAAATTCAGATCTGCTGGCCAAAGATTAAAAGCCTGCTCTTTCAAAGACGCTGCACTCAAATCCACAGCAGACTCTGATACAATTTACCTGTTTAGGATGTAGTTTTGAGTATTTTTCTCTGCTTTCAACAGAAAAAACTGCTCTGCAAAGTTTCATGAACTGAGCCATGGCAGCAATAACAGGGTCTGCAGTATGTGTATGTTTATGTTATGTCATCTTTATGTATGATTACACAGGATGGGTATTCATCTCTCACTACTGCCATCTCAAAACAGCAAAATAAAAAGACACCTATAAGTTAGATCTGATAGATGCACAATTTGAAATACTCAAAAAAGTTAGTTAAAGGCCTTTAAATTAATTTCTTGTTACCAGAGAAGAGCTGTACTCTAGCCTTTAGCCCAAAGCTAATACCAGCTTGTGAACATGCTTCTGTGTGTTGCTAATACTAGTTTTTCTCTGCTAGCATCACAGCCATCTTTAAAGCTGAGAAAAACTATGTGTGCAATCTACCTTTTTTAATTTATTTTAGCGATCCGGTCTTTAAGTGATGACGTATGAACCCTGCTTCTGGGTCCAAACTACTCTGTGTTTATTAAGGCTGTTGTGTTTTTAACTTGTTTTGTATCTTGTTCTATTTAATCTCAACAAGCCCTAAAAACAGTCAGTGATCACTGTCAGCCTCTCTCCGTTTTTATTACCACTGTTCATCTTAAAGCTCAGTTTTTAAAACCTTACGATGTAACTACTGCCCAGCCCATGCAGCAGTATATTAATGACTAAGCTCACTGTGTTTATGCTATGCTAACATAGCTGTGTTGCTAGCAATCACATAGCACATCTTTATATAGCAGCTAGCCCAACTTCAGTAACCCTACAAACGTCACTGCTGTTTAGTTTTCTGTCTTCATTTATGTTGAAGTGATAGCAGAGCTGTACGTTTGAATGTGTCAGAAATCTCTCAGTCAGAACATGCTATATCATGCTTAGCTGGAAGCTAGCGAGCTAACTTCCTGCTAACTTCTAACTCTGTTAAACTTAATAAATTCTGTTTTCATGGATGCCTGGATGTTAAACTTAATTGTTACACCTGGTAAAGCAGCAACACTGATCATTTTATTAAAGATGAAAGAATTTAGACAGTTTGTAACTCTCAGTGATGCCGCAGTGTTCGTTTGACTTTGGGACCTGAAGCGGAGCTTGGACCTGGTAACGGCTAATGACGTCAGACATAAAGACTGGATGAATAGTGTGAATAATGTTTGTAGTACAGGAATAATCATTTGTAATGTTTGCACAGCTGGACACATGCTCACATCATTTCTTTTCTACAAAGCATCATCTTCCCACTATCTGAAGTCTTAATTCAGCTGCCTGATGAGCTGATTTTAGTGTCCAACAAGATGTAACGCTAAAGTTTGCGTTATGGGTGCAGTCGACGGACGATAAAAGGACAAAATGCAAAACTGGTGATATGTAGGAGAGCAGGGGATTAAAGGTTTTCCTTTTCACTTAACAGCAGAGGATAAATAATTACTGGTTAGATAAGATGATGGAAAATACAAACATTTAGACTTGCTGTCAGAGTTAGCAACAGGGTGTCACCAGGATGCTAGGTGTGGGTTAACACATCCCTGAGGTGATAGTGTATTTGTTAGCACCCTTCTATTTGATTAAGGATGTATCATAACCGATTTTCATTTTACATTGATGAGATCACACCAGCAGCTTTCATTTCCCATCTCTTTAGGATGCTGTTAATGGATAGCTAATGAGTCTGCTGAAATATGTCTGCACTAAACATCATACGTGTGTTTTTCAGGTGTCTTTAAAGCAGTCACTTTGTGGCAGGTTGTTTTATAGCCTCACTGACGACTTTGTGCTGTGTTGTTAATTGGCTGTGGTGTTGAATAAGGTTACATTAAAATGAGAGTGTGATGATAATACATTTACTATACTGCTAAAAAGCATCAAGAGTCACTGCTTGTTTATTACAAAGAATTAAATCTGTTTCAGGGAAGTTAAAGATTCACACAACACAACAGAAGATTATTGGGTCAAATTTTACAAAATGCTCACAATAGCTTGCAAGAAAACGTAACGTTATGGATTGATTAGCATCGTCTTAAATGCTGTCAATTTGCAGCTTTGCCCTGGAGATATTGACAGATGTGATGTCAGTTTAAGCTTTGAGTACTGGAGCTGATAGGTGGGCAGTTAGGGGATGGCGGTGTACTGATGCGGTTGCGTGACTGAGCAGTGCTCAGGTCTGTTTGTGTAATTCTTCCACGATGGATATTGAAGACGTAACACTGAGGCCTTCCCTCTCTGCGCTCTCTCTTCTCCATTTTCCTTTTCCTTCCCTTTCCCCTCTCTGTCTCTGCTAATGATCTGCTCCGCCTGTCGCTGCCTAGCTGACTGATGCCTACTGACAGCCCCACTCATGTGGAAATCTGCACGCCCTGCTCTCCTTCACACACACACACACACACACACACACACACACACACACACACACACACACACACACACACACAAACGAGCAATGAACTCCTGAACATCACAATGCTGCATATCTGCTGTGCATGTGTGACACACGTGCATATGCACGCCAACTTGAATAAGTGCTCACGGTGAGATCGATGGATCTACATTAACTAATCAAGCCCATTTGTTCAGTTACATGCCAGCAGATATACATGTAGAGCAGATGACAACACACAGACCACAGAGCATGTGTATGTTATCCACGGAGAGCCCCCCTCCCATACACAGTGCTTATTGTGCAGCTGACTTGCCATCCACGCCTTTTCAAATGATCTTATCCTTCTTTTGGCTGCTCTCTCTTTATGGGACATCACAGTGGATCATCTGCCTACATCCTATCCCAGCATCGTGTCCCGTCACACCAACCCTCTGCGTGTATTCCTTCACAACATCCTCTGAGGTCTTCCTCTGTTCCTCCTGCCTGCCAGTCTCATGTACAACATGCTTTGTCCATTGTATCCATTGTCCCTCCTCTGGAAATGTCTGGATCATCTCGACCTTGCAGACAGAGGTTAGCAGCATAAGACAGGTTCAGCTTTCCAAAAAACCCAACCTGTTGTAGTTGAACTTAAAGGATATAATTCACCCACTGTTGTCTTCTTCACAGAGCAGAGCAGCTACCTGAACTCTACTCCCACAGAAGTGCTATGTATTATTGCAGGGTCTACCTTACAGTATAAAGATAAGATAAGATAAGATGGCCTTTATTAGTCCCACAGGTGGGAAATTTGTTTTGTTACAGCAAAAGTGCAAAGTTATGTAGCAGAAATTAGAAAACACTGGAATGCAATAAAATAAAATAAAATACTATATACAATAGAATAAAATAGAAATACAAATACTATATACAACTGAGTAGGAAAATACAAAAACACAACTTCGTCAGAAGAAGAATTGCACATATAGCAGTCTTATTGCACATGTGTGGGTTTGTGTGTTTGATCAGCTGCAAAAGTCTTTATTGTGGAGTCTGACAGCAGTGGGGAGGAAAGACCTGCGAAATCTCTCCGTCCCACACCGTGGGTGCCGCAGTCTCCCACTGAAGGAGCTGCTCTGAGGTGGCTGTCGCTGTGATTTGGCACTGTGTGAATAACAGATCTCATTACCATCTTGTAAACTCTTACTCGTTCACACATCACCCCAGTACTCCCCACCCACTCTCCGTCACCTCTCTTGTGCACTTTCCATTGTTTTGCATGGTGACCCTACAGATTTTAACTCATTTACCTTCACTCTCTCTTCTTAGTCCAGTTAAATCACAGTTTCCTCAAGGTGCTGCAATAATTCAATAATACTTTTCCTGTCAGGTTCACCTTTCCACCCGACCTCACTGACGTTCTTCCCTCCTCTCTCCAGCACGTACCTTCACCTTTCCAGACTTCCACCTGCTTCCTGTTCTTACTGCAGATCACAACGTTAACTGCAAACCTCATGCTTCATGAAGACTACGTCATCTGTCTACCTTTCCATCACCATAGCTAACCAGAAGCAGCTCAGAGCTGATCCTTGATGTAATGGCACCCCCGCCTTCAACTGATCTGTCACTCCTAACATACACCTCACCACTGTCAGTTCAGGTCAATTAAACCTTTATAATAAATATTTTAATTCGTTTTTTTCAGATAAATTGTATTTTTAAAGCTCCAAATCACAACAACAGTCACTTCAAGGCACTTTATTTTATATGGCAAAGACCCCACAATAATACAGAGAAACCCCAACAATGAGCTGAGGGCCTGTGAGCAAGCATTTTTCAACTGTGGGGAGAAAGAACTTCCTTTTAACAGGAAGGAACCACCTGCAGAATCAGGTCAGCGAGGGGCGGGGCCATCTGCCACGACCAGTTTATCCTTGACTATCACACTTCCTTTGAGCACTTCCTTGTATTTCCTCATTCCACGACCAGGTCTCCCTCCCTCAGGATACACCAGAAAACTTCTTGGCAGTTTCTACAGGTGTCCTTTCCCAGTCATCTAGTAACTCTTCCCTGCCACCTACAGCCTGTTTCAGCACCATGTCTTTTTCCCCTTTTCCTCCTCCTGACGTCTCAAGTCAGACTACCATCTGACAGCTAGCTACACCACGCCTAGCTGCATCCCCTGTCTCCACCTTTCTGTCTCCTCTTCCAGATCAGACCTTCTGCCAAAGATGTAGTGAAACTATGTGCAACTTCCTCCACTCTTATTTGTTACCCTATGTTCCTCCCTCCTATGTATGCAGCGCAGCCATTTCCATCACCTGCACAATATTACGTGACATGGTAAGATTAGTAATTCCTTCAAGATTACACTTCCTAGTTTCTCCTCCCTCGTGGGAGAACAGCTTGACTCCACCCCTGATGCTCCTGGTCTTGCTTCCATTCCATCTGGTCTCCTCCTCACACGATATATCTACCTCCCTTACTCTCATCTCCACAAGCCTGCCTGCCTTCCTTATTGCCTCATCACTCTCCTCTTCCATTGTCTTTGGCCAATAGTAGCACAGTTTGCACAAGGCGGTCGTTGTTACCCTGACTGACCTCATATGTAAATCTTATTCTTTATCCTCCACATGTTTGGCTTGTCCAGAATGTTATGTGATGCAGTCCTCCCAGTTTACCCAGTCTTGGACTGGCACCAGTAGTACAGTGGGTTCTCGCCTCCCTTTGGCTGTTTTTATGTAGTTTTCATGTTTTTTATTTTGTATTTTGATGTGAATTGAATTCTGCTGAAGCCATCTGCCACGACCGACTGACTGAATTATACTGAATGGAAAGCAGCACATTTCAGTGGAATTCCCACAGTATTACACTTTTATCTCCCCTGGGGACAAAAGTTTATAAAATAATATAAATAATGTGATATTATAAGTAGAGATGGGAACACTTCTGTTATGTTAGACACAAGGTGAAGGTTTGACGTGGTAAGCTTCTCAGCAGCTGCGTTAGTCGTGGTTCAAGAGTTCATGTTCAGGATGTGAGCTGCTGTTTTAGCACAGGAGGAAATTATTGCTAAACAATAAATTATCAGCTGTGCTTGTATTAGTGCTGAAATAGTTCATGCATCAGAAAATGACCACAGCTTCTCAGATATGGAGGAGCAACCCCAGAGCCATATACAAGCTGCTCACCCCAGTGCTGCTCTCAGCAGCGGCTTCTTGTTGACCAAGACTACAGCAAGTGGGTCGCCTCCTATACAAGCTCAGTCAGTAGGCCCAACACAAAGAGACAGACAACAACACACACTCAGAGCCACAGTCTGCGCACTGATTCAGGACAAACATGCACACCTGATACAGAAAGGCTCCGGCTGAACAGCACCTTTAAAACCTTCTGTTCCTTCAGACAGCAATATGAACAGCTGGTTAATACTCGGAGTAAATGTGTAACTTTTCACTTTGTCAATTTTAATAATTGATTATAATTAATTTATCAATTAAATCAAACTCAGCTTAAGAGAGGTGAAGACGTCACAATGAATGCTGATGGTAAAGTTTTAATTTTCAGGATGTAGTATTGTGTGAGCATTTGTTTCAGTATTGCAGTATTTTGTTATGCACTGTCATGTGTGGATCATCAAACGTAACACACCACGTTTTAATGTTTAATGTGTGAATCATAATTATGGTTATCCTAGCACATAAATACTACTGAACAGTTCTGTCAGACAAAAAGGAGTTTGACTCCAGCTGAAACGGATTTATTTGACACACATGAACAAAAACATGTAATACACAGCTCCTCATAGTGTTTGATGTTCAGATGTTATCAATCTGACAGACAAATGTAAGGTGAATGAGACTGAATTTACTGATAATGCAAAATAATCTTAGCACTACTATAACCTTCAGATTTGTTTTAAATATCATTTTACACACATGCAGACTCATCTTCAAACTGTCCCACGTCAGTCTTACGTTCTGATTCCAGCCTCAGGTTTGAAACCTTCGTTATGACTTTAAACCCTGTTGCCTGGTGGATCCCAGCATTACATATATTATTATTCACATATTAACTAACCTGCGACGAGGCAAAAACACTTCACAGATTTCATAGTTTCTCAGTAAGATAATAACTGAATATCTTTGTGTTCTTTCATCAGTGTGTGCTCCAGCACTGACTCCGTATTCTCCTGCTGCTCTTACTCCTAATTTCTAATTGGCTCTGACTAATAATAAACAGTCATGCATATGGAAATCTGTTCAGAATAGCTCATTTGAATCAATTCAGTATAATTCACTCCCACAGGCTACCAGTGTGGCATCGATCAGCTCTGCAGCCAGTCCAGTGTATACATCACTGACTGCTTCATATTTGATTTTTTAATAATCTAAGCATGCTTGGCTCTCTACATCAGCGCCCTGCCGAGGGAGTTTCAATAAGGTGAGGAATGAGGTCAGTGAGCAAACCTGCGATGCTGTGTTACACCCGTGGGCTCCCCCTGGACCCGCCATGCACACAGCCCACAGTCCCCTGGCTGATGGCTCAGCCGGGGGGGTGGGGGGGGTTACACAAGGCTCCGCTAGGCCTGCCAGCTCTGGCACAGATTAGAGGGAGACTCGGACGGGTATTTCACCGCTTTACAGAATATCTGGGCGAGAAAGGAAGATGAGGGAGTTTCTCAGGTAGAGCAGAGACTTCAGTGTTCTTTCACTATGTTGTGTTTTAGCAGAATGAGCTTCCTTCTTTTATAACACATTTTAAAGTGTGTACGTCTGTAGCTAATGGCATTTAATAAAAACGTGTCAGTCAGCAATAAGCCCTGAATACAGTTTTTACTTTTTTCACTTTTAAAAAGCCGATATATGAATCCAGCAAAGTGACAGTGAAGGACTTTCCTTCAGTAAAAGACAAATCAAGTATAATCCACGTCGACACCACCCACAGTTTTACAAGTTGCCAAATATTGTAGGGGTGTAGAGTGGGGTCAGGTTGGAGCACATCCACCTAAGCTTCAAGGTCAGCAGAATGATTTATTGTTGCAACTTATAATCATTCTTATAATTATGATGTGCATTCTTGTCGTATCGAAAATACAATACAAAGGATTTAAAATATCATGTCACCTTTGACCTCTGACCTCTCCTTCAAGGTCAAACAGATAAAGGTGCTGTATAGAGCTATTTAAAATGAAAATAGATTTTCAGACTGACTGAATGTAAGTGTGGGATACGTTCTGAGTATAGCTGATTAATTTTATATGACTTTTGTTTTGTACATCACAGGAACAGGTTACGTTTTTAACTTTAACTAAATGTACCAGTTTGAACACGTGTACGGTGTCACAGTATTATTCTGTTGGAAAACAACATAAACTTAGCAAACACTTAAACTAATTTTACTAAACATCAAAACGAATGTTACACATGTACTGTAACATATAAATAAACACTCAAAATTATGTTAATAATTATGCTGTTAAAACCTGTTTGAACAGAGCAAATAACCAAAGCCTGCACGTTGTTTGTACTGCTCTATAAAAGAGCTTTAAAATAACAAAAATTAACCAAAAACCCAAAATGAATATGTACAAAACACAGAACTGTTAAAGTAAGTAATGCCCACAGAATGCTTTTTAGTTTTTACTGATTTATAACACATTAATAACTTTTTCCTGGTAAAATCATTTCTTTGTGTTGCAAACTTTTTTATGCAATTTTATTAAACAAATCACACACAAACACACGAACACTACAGTTGAAAAAAACAATCCAGTTCACCTCTTGAATATATATATTTTTTGTCCTTCAGACATACATCCAACTCCAGCCATGAATAAAAGGAAGCCTGGCTACAAACAACCCACTCTGGTTTTGTTTGAATTAACAGGATGGTTTCAAACTTTGTTAGCTGTGGTGGGAGCGCCGAGAACAGCGAAGCCAAATATCAGAGAAAACACTTGGAAACTTCAAGCCTCTAATGAAGTTTCTCGTCTGCACTTTGAAAGACTGAACGCTCCGCTTTACTCCACCCCTCAGTTACCAACTTGACCCCCCTCCTCCCTTCACTCACACACACACATGTGCAGATACTCAAAGACACACAAATAACACACATTGCAGCATCCCCATTAGCAATTCATGAGCGGCGTCTCATTAGACTTTAAGTTTTACCATAGGCCTCTGAAGTATATGGCTGGAGCAGTTATTAATATTTCATAGTCTCCCATGGAGGAACTAAAAACGAAGTCGACCCGCTTCCGCTACAAAGTGACTCGCGCGCCTCGTTTCTTCCTTTCTTTCCACTTCTCTTTCACCCCCTCTTTTCCCTGTTTGTTAGACCGTCTCTCTCTTCCCCTCTGCTTGCCGTTCGCTCCGCCGCCGTCGCTTTCTACCTTGCTCGCTTCCGATCCTTCTCTGCCACACAGACCTTAACTCAAACTGACTTAATTGGGCTGTCTTTGTTCTGGGAAATGTGGGCATACCTTCCCCTTCTCCCCAGCAGAGAGTGAAAAGAGAAGTCGAAAGTGAAGAGGAGGTGGGGAACGACAGATGAAGGGAGGGGAAACGATGTAGGATAAACCTGGGTCTACAAATAACCCATGCGCCCTGCTCGGGGTGAGGGGGACTCGGAGGTCGGGAGGTGGGGTGGGTAGGGGTGGGACAGAGATGTGTGTGTGTGTGTGCGTATCTGTGTGTGTGTGTGTGTGTGTGTGTGTGTAGACAAAGATGGGGAGGGGAGTCTCAAGGGTTCACGGGTTGTCTGTCAGACTGGCAGACAGGAGTTCTGCCCCCAAAACTAACCCATGCATGAATAAGTCAATAAAACTGTGTGTGTGTGTGTGTGTGTGTGTGTGTGTGTGTGTGTGTGTGTGGATTGGTGAGAGTCAGTAAAGGGAGGGAAGAGAAGAGAATGAGATGAGGATGATGAGGCTTCTGGTTTCCCAGCATCTGTGACAAAGAGACAGACGCCACACTGACAATGAGAAACAGGCTCAGTGAGGCTCGCACACTCAGAGAGAGAGAGGACAGTTACTGCATGTTTGTATGTTGTGTGGAAGTTTGTGGGAATATTCTCTGTTACACATGTGCAAGGATTCTGCAGCGCTCTCAAACGGAGACCAGAAACCAACCACTTACATTTTTTAATGCTTCTTTTTCCAAGACAAAATAAATAAATAAATAAATCAGTTGATTTTGCTCATAAAGAGCAGTCAAAGGTACATTTACTGTTTGTTGAACAAACTGTTTGCAAACCTCTTGCTAAGATTTGCTCACAGTTAGTGTTCAGTCTTTACAGCTTTTTCTTTAGAAGCTGACTTTGTCCCATTACTGTGATGGACTGGGACCTGTTCACGGTGTACCCCCCCCCCTCACACAAACTCAGCTCCGTTTTTGTCAAATTAACATATTTATCTAATTTGTTACATTTAAAAATGTAAACATGTCTCTTGGACATTTTTGTTGTTGCAGGTAGTTTCATGGAGTCCATCCTGGCAGGTTTGGTGTAATCTTGATGACAAAAAGTGAACCTGTTCAGGTTCTGAAGCTTCACACAGAAACGTCTCTTCCCTGATTTAAACCAGACTAACGTCCCGGACTGGTAGCACCACTCCAGGCTCTAGGTGTTAATATATGGTGGCTCCTGCAGTTCTAGTTCCCCTGGCACGCATGTATTCTTCAAAGTGACAAACCAGTCCTGCGCAATGAAAAGAATGATTTAATAAGAAAAAGAAAAGAGATGTGCTGGCGGGAGAGGGAGGAGGGGGAGAGAGAAACAGAGGATGGAAACAATTCAGTGTCCTTGAAAACCAATAAGGCTAATTTGAATTTGAGACTGAGGACTTCTTCTCTCGTCTTTCACCTCGTACGACCTCCTCGTCGCCCTTTTCCTGCATTCCCCAATCAGTTTAATCTCTCTCTGCTCATCCCTCACAGATGCTCTCCCTCTCCTTTCTCCATCCCTCCCATCCGTCGTTCGTTACGGCACACTCTCACCAAAGCAGATTTTCGCCTGATGGATAGGCTCTGTGGATGTTTGTGCAAAAGCTCTGTCAGATCTTCGTGTAGTGAAAGCCGGGAGGCGGGCAGTTCACCTGGGGACATGTGTGACATTAAGAGGTGGAAGCTGAAGGAAGCACTGCAAAGTGTCATTGTGTTGTCGTTCTCAGTGCTTAGATCGAGGTGTGTTTTAGCCACACAGCGACCTGTTAGCCATGGGAACACTGCTGCATCCACATTGCCCCCCAGGCTCTCCCTCCTTCTCTTCCCATCAGTTTTTCCCTCTGCATTATTGCAACAGTCTCTTTGGTTCTCCAACATGTGTGCAGCCTCACAGGCATCTTTACAAGTCCTCCTCTCTCACATCTTCACCATAACCCCCTCCAGCCTTTCTCTTCACTCCATTCTGCCCTCACTTTTTCTTCCCCGTCTCTCTTTCTCTCTCTGTCTACGATGGTCAAGTCTCATGGGTAGAAGACAGTTGGCAGGATGCGAGCTTGCTGCCATGGAAACAGGAACCCTCCCTCTCCCTCAGGTCTCCTTAGCAACTAGTAGCTTGGCATTGTAGTAATGAGCCGTCCCAGCATGCCATGCTTGCGAAGCGCGAGATGTGTGTGGGTTTGTGTGTGCGCGTGTTGGTGTGGCTTTGTGTTTGCAAGGGTGAGATTCACGCAGTCAGAGTGCTGTGATGTCAACTGATAAAGCAGAATGACAACTTTTGTAAAGTCTGACAATACGTTCATCGTCTTTCCCCGCGTCTCTTCAATTTTCTGCCACGAAGGAGAAATGAATAACCTTGATCTGGTTATTCTTTCAGTCAACACATGTCCCACATGTTTTAGTGTGATTTTTTCCCCCTTTAAAATTGAAATATTTCCACAGAGTGTGTCTGACAGGAGACGTGCTCACTGGAGAGTGTGACAGTGTGAACTGGAAAATGGTTATCTGGGAGAAAATGATCAGGTCTTATCTGGTGGGTTTGAATCTGTATGTAAAGGAATAACTGAATCAAACTCTACTGTCAGGTACTTATCACTACTCTTTATTATATATATATATTTATTTTATTATTTATTGTTATTATATAGAATAATGGAGTTATTACAATTCATGCAAATGTACTCACTAAGGAATCAGCATGTACACATCTACATGATCATATTGGCTGTTTGCTGATGTGAAAAGAAGCAGAATATTTCATACTTCAGTCATATAATAATACTCCATGAACACATGCATGACTACAATATGGATCTTTTCATTGTTTCATTCTTCTGTTCTCACTAACTGTTTGGTTAGCTTTCAGCTACTGGAAGGTTTAAAAAACAACAAACAAACTGCAGTTTTTAGGTCACTAGACCAGCAGCACAGAAGCAACAAACCGCTAACTTATGGTGAAGGGGCGGGATTAAATAAGCATTCCTTTTCAATATGTAGCTGAATCAGAACAGGTGAAGTCATATTGAAATGTTCTTTGCTAATTGAACTTTGTGTATTGTTTACATGAAATAAATTAACACACAAACAACAAACATGTTGTACGTCACAGGAGGCTGTATAATGCTTCATGTTAAATGTAACTATAAATGCACGAGTTTCCCTGTGGCTGGAGGAAAGTGTCAGAATAACTCCACTGTTGTGTGCACTCATTGATCCAGCCTGTATTAAAGTATGAACATCGGCCTGTTTACTGATGATGCAGTGGAGCACTGCTGGGACTGAACTGAGTGTGTGATTTCAGGTGATTTGGTCTCGTAGTGTCATCACTGTTACAAAGCTGTTATTTACAGTCTAATTCTAATTTATTTGTTGATCAGGTACACATAACAATTTTTCTTAGCTATTTTCTCTCTCACCTCGCCTGCTGATGTGGACAGGCCTTCTCATGTACAGAAAGCCCAGACTGCACATAAAGGATGGTTCTCGATATAATGCTCGGGGCTTACGGACATCACCGGAGTTTAAACTCTTACACCGTCTCATACCAGAGTACTATATTTATTTGTTACACTTGTTGTTTTATAAAGAGATATCTTTATACAGCACAACTGCTTCTGGATGCACTAACACTGTTACCGGGACTCGTACGTCATTGTCAAGTGTAATATAATAAAGCTAACATCAACACACATCTGACTGAATAGGAAGAAGTGCAACAAAATGGCAACTGGCCGTTATCATGGAGCTGGTGATGTTGGTGAAGCAGTAAATGTTGTGTTATACTTGATTCAAGCAGCAGTTTGGGAGCAAAGGTTCTTGGGCTCTGAATATTCAACGACACCTTCGTTTTTTCAAAGAAATAATGAATATTCAGTATAAAATATTTAATACTCATGGTCACGATTAAGTGGCTTTTCAGTGGCACTTTGGATTGAATCAAACTAACCTGTAATTGAACTGTACGTCTCCAAAGCTCATCACCTCTTCTTCATGAGTTTGTTATTCAAGGCTACAAAGTTGTCTTTTCCACACTATTCTGGATGAAAGGCTGTGAAAGCGTGTCCTCCATCTTTGTTTCTTCAAGTCAATCTAGCCTTTTTCTCACTTAGCCTGCCGGTGTATCAGCATGGATCAGTTCATGTGCTGAGTGCTGAGATGAGCGCTGCTCTCCTGAGACCTGATTGCAGGTGTGATCAGTCCTGTTTATCAGCTCCTCCTTTGACTCTCGTAGGCGTCACGATGTTACACCTGGTGTGTGAAAGCTCTCGGGGGGAGGAGTCAGCGGTTTAGGTGATGTGCTCTTGTTACTATGATGTGGGGCATTTTCATTGTTTGTATCATTTTTTCCTCATTTTTGTCACAAGCAAAACTCCATGAAATCTGCAAGGTAATGTAACTTTAGGATAATGAAACCAGAAAAGGATTCAATCACATGTATTTGACACTTTGCAAGTGATTCCCCCAAAATACAAACATTTAAAAAGTGATCAGTATAAACATGTAAATGCTGCAGAGGTGAGATAGCTTTCCTTAAACGACATCTAAACTATCAAAATAAGAGCATTTTAGAGCAGAAAGATTACTCCTACAGTGCTTTATTTAAATGTAAGTAGCAGAACATGCTGGTTTTGCTCTCTGTGATGTAAGGACGGCCAACAGGAAGTCCATCAGTCTTTACAGAGCTGGCTCTGGCCCATGGACTGGGCATCTCTGGCACGCAGGGAGGATTTTCTGATCCCCTGCCCCGCTTTCAGATGCTCGTTAATCTGCCTGCTCTATTTTTATCTGCCCTCTCCCCTCGCCCCCGGGCTCTCCGCCTTCACTTGGCTCCTTATGTCCTTCTGCAGAGGGAGCGCCTCGGCAGGCCGGCAGCTCCAATTAGAGGCCTCTTCGCTGGGAATTGGGCTTGCTGTCCGCCCCCAGTCCCTCAGGCTCTTTTCTTGTCTACCTTTTCTCAGGTTGGTCCCTTCTCTCCCAGTATACCCCACCCCCTACCGGACCCCTCTAGAGCTTGTGGAGCTCCACAGGGAGTGAGGGGGAGTGAAAGGCCTTCTGTCGCCCGAGGACTGGCTCTAGTCCCTCGGCTGCACTTTGAGAAGAAGCTAACTGGTGCACCTTTCAGGAGGCAGTCTCAGCACAACTGCAGGACACACTAACTCTGATCCAATTGTCACAGCCACAACAGGAACATCTGAAAGTGCTGCTAGCAATGTAAACACAGTAATGCATCCTGAGCACCTAAAGAGGGGGATTCTTGTTTGATGAGCTGCTCACATCGTGACCCAAAGAACATGCCAGATGAGACAGACGTATAAATGAAGCCAAAGCTTGCTTTGTTTCAAGCTCCTGTATTAAAACCTTTCTTAATTGTTTGGTTTGGTTTGCACCAAAAATGTTGTCTACTTTAAACGAGGTGGTTCTTTATGCTACCCTTCAATGATCTCCAATGTGGTGCCGTGTTTCTCATGCACTAATCTGCATTCTAGCTCATTGCTCTGTGCTGCTTGTACACAACTACGCGTTGTCTTAAACGTTAAAGTTACACTGGTTTCTCTGACCTATTATTTTCCTGCAGTCAAGAAAAGAGAGAGAAGAATGGCATCTCTTTCACCAGCTTAGCTCCCACCCAAACTCAGCTTGCTCACACCTTCTCCAACCCCATTAATCCCTCAGCCTCCCACTTCTTTATTTCCCTTCAAAGAGACAAGCACAGCCCGTGACATCAGTCACAGGAAGTGAATCTTTAGCGTTGACTAATTTCCATCGATTGCCTCCAGACAGGCTTAGCACACAAGACCCATTCCTACACAGATCCTGGCTGCTCTCATTTAAGTCTCCCCGCCTGCAGAAAACGCTTCACAATGAACGCAGTCAGTGCTTTTATCTTCTCCCCCACTCCTGCTTATTATCAAATAAATGCGCGGCATAGAGAGATACCCATTGACAGGACCGTGCATAATGACTCCTGGCTGTGTGAAATGGATTAATAAATAATGGTTGAGCAAACGGCTTTGCCTAGTCCCGCTACTTTTCAACACGGCGCGTAGAACAATCCACTGCTGGACCACATCTAATGGGACACTGCATGAAATGTAAAATGCAACAGTCTGCTTCAATGCGCTGTGGAATGCATTATAAATTAGAGGTGGGCTTCTTAAAACGTGTGGACTATCAAATCCACTGCATGACATTCTGTTGAATCCTCTTCAAGAGGCGTTCTGTCCTGCGAGGACGGAGAGGTAAAACGTCCAGGAGCTGGACTCGCCCGTGTTCCCTCGTCTCGCTGCAGCTGACGGTAAATCAGTTTCCTCTTTGCTGTCACGCGTACACCTACTGAAAGTCACACGGTCAAGCCTGCAAACACCAAAGGCCTCCTTGTCTTTAACAAAGCATCCGTCCCCTGTCAGTGACACATTGCTTCATTAACACTCTTGGCTTTGGGAATATTGACAGCTTTTCAAAATGGCAGAGAGTAAAAGTGCTCGCGCTGCCTATTCTGCACCAACGGGGCTTAAAAGAGACCAACCTGAGGCTGCCACTGTACCCGTGTGCCAAAGTAATAAGTCTGTCTGAGACACGGGGTGAAAAGGTCTCAATCTCCTTAACGCTAGATTAAGGAGCAGCTTGATCAAGGCGTCTTAAGTGCTTCATTATGGAATCAGGATCAATAGCCACTAAGACGAATTGAGCTAGGAGCTTCGGTAGGTAGAGATGATTGAATAGAGGCTAATGACTTCTCAGAAGCCTTTTATAGCAGAGGAATGGCTCATACTGTATGTGCTGCCTGTGGTACTTGTGTTTGTTTAAATCACACGGCTCATGTTTCAGTAGCACGCGAATAACCAGCACGGACTTTTATTAGCAGGGAGACGCTAACGTGGGCTCTGGAGAAAAACATGTTTTCTACCAGGAGCAGCGACAAATAGCACGGGGTCAATCCGGATGTATTTGGAAGACCCGCGAAAACCTGTGCTTGTTTTTCTCGACTCCCAGTAACCGTCTGACCAATTATGTCTACCAATGGTGTGCCCACCCTCAGTCGCCATGATCCGACCAATCCCCACCCTGTCTCTGTGGTTTCAGGGTGAAACCCAGCTGAGGAGTGCCCAGAATTAACCAGGATTAGCCTTGGATTGTTAGGGATTACTCAGGCTGGAGAGGGATTAAGTTTGATTGCCAGTTTAGAGTGGGGTGGGTGGGGGCGGCTTGTGCGAGTCTGTGCCCACGCACGGCGAGGCGAACGAGTTGTGAAACACCGTACGTATGGTAGTGTTTACATGTGTGGCATCTAATGTTGTTGTTGATTTGGCCGAGCTCAATTTATAGCACCTTTACAAAACGCAGCAGCGCTTCGCAGAGAGGACAAACGAAGAAAAGGACGACACAAGAGCAGAAAACGAGAAGAGGAAAAATAAAGAAATTACAGTAGACTGAAGATAATAATAACAATTGTAGCCAGATAATGAAATAACAGGCCCTGGGGAGCAGACATGTAAAAGGTTTCCCTCGCTCCAACTTATGAGCAAGACCGAGTGAGAAAAGAGACACAAATCGGCTGCGTGTCTTACAGATGTATTGCATCACTTTGCTTCTCATTTTGCTCTCTTCTGTTCTTCTGGCATCTTTTCCTGACTTTCTTGGACCATATTAACACGTTTTTATGTTAAGTTTCATTTAAAACAATATATATAAAATATAAAGATCCAATAGAAAGGTGGAGAGTCTGTCCACATCACCAGCTTTTTTACTTTACAAATCAGAACTGTAAATTAGGGACAGCTTTGTCTCTGACGGCTGTTCATCATCAAAAACAATGCAGTTTATTGATGGAGTCTCCATCCATTTGAATGTCAGTAATGCTGAGAGGCCTCACTTAATGTGCCACAAAACCACAAATGCTGGTGGGATGGCTTTTAATAACAGATCTAAAGCACGGACAGAGCTAAAGTGCAAAGAGATGTTTAAATATGTGGAAACTGTGTTTGTTCTTTGCGTGCTGGTACTTTCTGTTCCACAGAGCTAACATACAAGGCTTTTCTCTATATGCACGTATAGCTTCATTGATAGAAATATTAGAAAGGCAACATGAGGGAAAAGAGCAGAATGGGTTGAGTCATTTGCGTTGCTACGCAACACAAACTGGATAATTTGCAATACATGTAATTAGTGTTAGCTAGCTCACCCAGAATGAAAAAGGACAAGGGGGTTGAAAATAATAATAATCAAGAAAATTAGCCATTGCTCTGTTATTGCTTTTCTGAAAGGGAGTATGTCGGCATGCAGCTGAAGAGGACGCATGCTTTCTAAGCATTCAAAATGCTATTTGCAGGAAAAAAATGCAGGTGCAGAGCAGACAAAACAGCAGCAGGATGACATGACCTACTGCAGTCTGAGAGCATCATCTGATGTATTGCACTAGACTTAAACAGACTGCAGGGATGACATCGTCTGCATGCTCACTGCGAAAGTTACAGTTTGATTTGTTCAGAATGGGATGCACTGATCAGCCTGTTTAAACAGATGTATAATGTCCTCTGTAGGTCAGCTTTTGATGAACGATGCTACTGTTGCATTATGGGAAACGCACTGTAAAAGCTTGGTTTGCACTGTGAAGCAAAGGTAGGCCATATTAGTTTCTTCTGCTTCAGCTCTGTCTGTCGTTTATAATCGTCCCGTCTTAAATACAACAGTCACAGAAATCATAGGCGAGACTTTTCAAAACACTAATGGAAACAAGTCTGATGCAGCGTCTCTCACTAACATATCTCTGTCCTCCGATCTGTAGCACATGTTCCCCTCATGTTAATGTTTTCACTTTGAAATGCTGCGTGTGTGAAGTTTGAACTAAGATTTTTTCCGATTCTATTTGATATCTTTTCTGTAATTTAATCTCACAGAGAGAAATATGAGTACTTGTCCTTCCAGTGTCCTAGTTTGGAACTGTAGCCCGGTGTGTTTTTAAGGGGGAAACAACAGGAAATCTGTGTAAGCACAGATTTGTGTGTCTATGGACCATTAGCTAACAACTGGACTGACTATTCCCTGACTCAGTGAAAGAAGTGCCAGGGTCAGACTCACTCAGTATTTACGTATAATATACAGCTGTGAAGTTGGATACAGTGCAGTGGATTCCCTGTAGAGGAGCAGGGTGGATATGAGGACAGATTCAGTTATTGTTCTCTCTCAGCAGTCCATCTCCGTCAGCATTAGCAGAAAGGCAGAGACAGAGAGCAAAGGGAGCGGGCTCCTCCACGTCAGATCAGTCTTATTGGCAGCTTAATATAAACACAGCTATGGCCTACATAAGCCTGGGAATCTATTTTTACTTATTTTTTATTCTAGCCAAAGGCTACGCTTGAGGATTTCACTCCAGCTATATAGCTGTGATTACCATTATAACCTGCAGACTGTCCAAAGTCCCAGTGTAGTGTGGTCAAAGACATTTTCTGACATTAAACACGTTGGACAGCTACTCCCACAGAGACAGAAGCCTTTGGAGTCAAGTAGTTTCAGTACTTTTTTTGTTGAAGGAGAGGTGTTATAGTCTCTTGGACCCACTGTAGCCAAAGTGATTGTTGGGTTTGTCTCTGTATGTATTACCGTAGGGTCTGCCTTACAATACAAAGCGCCTTGAGGAGATTTGGTGCTGTATAAATAAAGTTAAATTAAATTGACACCATGCTAAAAAACAAATTGTTCTGATTTGTGGGATGAGACCATCCTTTTATGAAGATAGTTTCTATTAAAACTTTATAAAGATTAAAGGGAAATTCACCTTTACCTGCAAAATGCTGCTGAGAAAAGTCCTTCAGTTACTTAGCTCACACTGATTTAAACATAAATACCTGTCAGTGCCGCACGTTTCAACAGCGTAACAGACTGCAGACTCCAGAGTGATGATACGGCTGAATTATCACCTTACCATTAGACCACCGCTGCACATTAGGGGAAATAATTTACAGGACAGCATTAGTTTTAGCTCAGTGCAACTAATACACTGATGATTGAATATCAAAAAAATGAGTTTTGTTTCAAAAGGTCAACATGATACTTTATTATCTATTATCCTGTGTGCAATTATTGATGAACTGAACATACACACTTCTTTATTTGAGGTTTCATTTGATGAATTACACAAAAAAGTCTCAAGTCTAAACTTGAAAATGCAGGCAGTGTGGTGCAGTGGAAGAAGCTCAAGTAAGTTTAAATAAGTCTTAATTTCAGGATAATTCATTTGAGTCTTTGTGCAGTTATTGTTTCAGAACGGCTGACAATCAGGAATCATTATATTTAAGCAGCCACATGAAGATACACATTATAAAAGCAGGGACAGCAACAGCAGTCTGCTGTTGTAGCATAATTGTTGCTCTTATAGGTGTACAGAAGCCCCTCCCCCCACCACACACACACACGCACACGCACACACACGCACACACGCACACACACACACACACACACACACACACACACACACACACACGCACACGCACACGCACACACACGCACACGCACGCACACACACACACACACACACACACACACACACACACACACACACACACACACACACACACACACACACACACACGCACACGCTAATCACAGCTTGGTACAGGTAGTGAGGCGTTGGGACTACTAGTGATTGAGCCTCCCTGGTGGATTGGAGCAGGAATCTGACAGACTCAGATAAAAGGCTGTTTGGAGTTGCCTGCAGCATCAAACAGCATCAGCCTCCTCCCCCCACTTCTCCTCCTTACCATCACCTCCCCTCTCTTCACTACGCCTCTTTTGGTTTACTCTGTTGCCATGGCTACGCTCAGCCGGAGCCGTCACGTTGGAGAGGAACCTGTCAGGGTGCCGCTCTCAGATCACCTGATGCGGGTCGCCTCCACTGGTGGCCTCTTTCACATGGTGTCATCGTTCAATTTGGCTTTGATTAAGTCTGCTCTCCATAGCGAGCTGCAGCGCAGGAGTGCAGTCGCTCTATTTCTTTGGTAAATGTTGAGCTTGTGCAATTTTGTTGACCTGGTGTTTTGGAGAGGACACTTTGAAACAGCAGGAAAAAGCCATAAATACAGCTCTCGTAGCCAATTTCCACATCTGTGAAGAGAGTCTAGTCAAGGCAGCGTGATTTGAGTGGAGAATAGGTAAACATTACCTGTTAGGAGTCACACCGTGGGGCTGGGTGGGCTCTTCTGCATGAATGAAAACAGCAGTAGGTGGGATACAAGACTGATCCCAAACCCACATAAATTCTTCCTGTAAACATTTTGTGAGAAACCCATTACCTGCACCTCTGGATGCTTGCTTTTCATAATGTGCTGTCCAATTTGCAGCCAGTTAACTCTGTGTGTGTGTGTGTGTGTGTGTGTGTGTGTGTGTGAGTGAGAGGGATACATATGCTGATTCTATAGACAGCACTGAAATATTTAACAGGGGTTTGCACCTTAGGTTTGTTTCTGGTTGATATTTGCATGTATGAATAAATGACTGAATGGATGAATGACAGAGGAGAGGTGGTAGCTGAAGTTTTGCGAGATGATGGGAGGACAGATAGAGAGAGAATAAGAGAGAGAGCGAAAATGAGCAATGTCGGGATCTAGAGAGGCTGGGACACAGATAGGGAGATGAATGGGGCTGAGAGCAGGAAAATTGGACAGGGGACGGGGAGTGAATGAAGATAGAGAATGGCTCGAGATATCAGGAGACAGAGATTGTGAGCTATGTGCAGGTAATAAACAAGGCAGAAATAGATAGATATCTCCAGAGAGGAAAAAGAAAAGTGTGTGATTGCGGGCATTGGGGTAGATGTTTGGAGGAATTGTTGCTCCCAAAAGACCAAAAAACCAAAGGGAAGAAAGAGAGGGCAGAATGGCGAGGAAAACTGGAAAGAGTGTGAATAATGACACAAGCCGGAAAGATTTGGATGAACATGCTGTACTTAGCCTAACTTGGCCAGCTGAGATGATGTGTATCCCTGCTAAGCTCTCCTTCAGGCAGGCTTAGATCTCATCAACTCACTCCAGGTTGGCACCAGTTTCAAATGCTGCTGCAGAGCTCTGGATTAACTATACAGCCGTCACTCAGACACTTAAACAGGGGTCTGGAGAGGCTTATCACATACTCCCCCCCACCACCCCACAGCGCTCCACACCCACCCACAGTCGCTACATCCGTCTCCATTTCAAAGCGACTTACAGAAGGACTTCATTATAAAGCTATCTGCCGTGGTCACCTACGGTCGTGCTAATTGTGCCATGATTTTTAAAAGAGGTCAGATGAGCACGTCCCTCCCGTCCTCCCATTTACTTCCACTGTAACTTATTCCAGGCCTCTGTAGTAGTGCTTCTTTTTTTATTCTGGTGCTCTTCCACAGCTTCTCGTGCCAAATCCCCCTCCTCCCCCCTCTTCTTCTCTGGCTGGATCTCAGGCTTTCATATTTGGAGGCCCTGCAATCGATATGGGCTGTCTGTGATTGGGTTGCCTTGTGTGATTCATTTCTGTAACCTTGGTGATGGTTTGATGTAGAGGCTGCACCCATGTCCATATTATGACTCACTGAGCGCGTGTGGAGAGGAGAGGCAGGTCAAGGGAGATATTGATTGGCCCTTCACTTTCCCTGCCCTCTTTGCTCACCCCTCCATCTGCTTTTTCTTTATCCATCTTTTCTTGCACTTGCAGTGCTGCCTCCATAGTTTAGCCATAATTCGAAATGACTTTGTTTTCTCAAGAAATGATTATTTAACCCTAAATGTTCCCTCGGGTGTTAACATTTATCAATTTTCTTCTCTCTCTGTCTCTTCCTTTCTCCTATTTTTCTTTCTTGTTGCAGAATTCTATCAGGCACAATCTGTCGCTGCACAGTCGCTTCATCCGGGTGCAAAATGAAGGGACGGGGAAGAGTTCCTGGTGGATGCTCAACCCAGAAGGCGGGAAGATGGGAAAGGGACCAAGGCGACGTGCATCTATAGACAATGGCACTCGCTACCTGAAGACGAAGGGTCGCATCAGCCGGAAGAGAGCAGGGGCCATGGGGCTCCAACGAGGACAAGGTCAGGGAGCTGGACCAGCGATGCAAGGCTCCCCAGAGCACGGCAGTCCAGCGGCGAAAGGAGGTGTGGGCATAGGTGGAGAGGAGTATGATACTTGGACAGACCTCCATTCCCGCACGTCATCTTCTGGCTCCACATTGAGCGGCTGCCTATCTCCAATCCTAGCTGAGGCTGAGGCTGATGAACCAGAGGAGGGTGGACTTTCCAGTTCAGCTTCCCCAAGAATATACCCAAGCCCCACTAGCACGCGTTCCCCAGCCTTGGGCACTGGAGGCCACTGTCCCACGGTGGAGTTGCCTCAGCTGACTGACCTGACTGGGGCTATCAGTCTAGATGAGAGTGGCTACCCCCAGCCACCACAAATTAAATGCAATGGTTATCCCTATGTGCCTGGACCCAAGGCAGAGGGCTCCTATTGTGCGCCAATGTATGGACAGCCTTCTATGGGCATGCTACGCCACCACACTCCCATGGAGACCATCCAGGAGAACAAGCCAGTCAGCTTCCAGCGCCCAGTGAGGGGCTATTCAGAGAACAATGCCCTGCAGAGTTTACTCACTGGAGGTCCTCGATATTGCAACAAAGACACAGTCCTGAGCCAAGGACGGGAACCACACACATTAATGACACAGGGAACCAATGGCATTCACAGCCAGCACAACCACAATCAGAATCGCAGCCACAATCAGAACCACAGCCAAGAGCATGCTCGCAATGCAAGTCTACACAATGACCATGACCAGAACACAACTCACCATCAGAACCACAATCAGGGTCACAAACACCAAGCCTGCCTCGACTACGCACACAGTCACAAGCCACACCCGGCTCACGACTACGGTTCGAGTCATGATCACAATCACGGTAAAGTAAATCCTAGCCATGATCACAACCCTCACTCCACGCAGAGTCACATGCACAACCACAATCCCCACAACCCTCATAACCCTATGCATAGCGGGCCTCACCATCAGGCTCTTTCCCCAAGAGTGAGCACTGACATCCTGCAGCCCTACAGTCTCAAGACCTCTAACCACTATGGACCCCGTCCCCACCTCCCAACATCCACTTCCCTGCCCCCGAACCCTGCCGGCGTCATGGATGTTCCCCAGGACCCCTGCCGCCTGGCATGCGCACCTCACCCTCGTCACCAGCCTTACCCTGGAGCTCACCATCAGGGTATGACTGACTCCTGGCACGGGTTCTACCCCAACAGTCACCAGTCAGGGAATGCTGGTTACCAACCTCAAAACTCCCAGAGTAGAATGGCTGCTGACTTGGAGATGGAGAATGTCCCTAATAGTCTAGACTGTGATGTGGACTCTATCCTGCTCAATGATTTTATGGATACAGAAAACATGGACTTCAACTTTGACGGTTCTCTATCCCAGGGAGTGGGGATGGGGATGGGCATGAGTCTAGGGGCTTTTGCATGCCCCCCACCTTCACACAGCAACCAGAGCTGGGTGCCAGGGTGAACTTACGCCCAGGGGTACATACAGACTCGTGACCAGAAAGCTCATTCCCTGGGCTGGGCTGCTGTTTGGCTGTAGCCTTGGACTGACTGACTGACTGTGATTCTGTATCATCATTTTGTTTTCTGAGGACTCCTCACACTCCGATGTTGTGCTCTTTCTCTTACTTAAAAGCCTTCCGTCTCCATATTGAACCTGCCCCCAGTTAGCACAGTGCTAAAGCAACCCTTTCATTTTTTAAAATATATTTTTATTCTCTATTCCCAAGCTCATTCTGCCTGTCCCTAAGCTTCCAAGCACTTTATATCCATCTCTACATACAACTGCAGTAACACAGAGACCAGGCAAAGTCATGTTGTGTGTTGGCTTAACTTTAATTAATGCAATCCACTTTACAGTATTAAAGGAGGCGTTGTTCTTGACTTGAGAACATGATCAAACAGCTGCATAAATGTCTTCAGTGTGGAGGTGCTCTCAAACTGGGGGTTAAAAGTCAAGGGAAGGCTTTGAAGTTTAAAGAAAAAAGGTTTTTAGAAGAAGAGGGAATTTGCAGGTATAGAAAAGGGAAGTCCAGGGTGATTGTGACTCGTCTTCTCCAGGTGGACAACTGTGTTTCGTTTCAGGCTCGGCACAGGAGGACAGGCGTCCATTAGGCAACGCTCAGCACTGAAATGCAACGTCCCTTCTTTAATCTCCAAAGTAATGCCAGAGTGATGCATCACTATTGCAAATCTAATGCGCCACTCTGTAGTTTTTCAACCTCCCCCTCTCTCTTCAACTCTGGACACATTGGCTTAATGTGTTTTGGCAAAAGTGATGATTAAACTCACTCTGCACTAAATGGGGGAGGGATTGAAATGGGTGATTTTTGAGGGTGGGGGTGGGGTGGCATTGAGGGGAGATGATAGGAGAGAAGAAATGCAAATATTCCCTCTGTGTCTCTTCCTCTCCATTTAGTGGATTTATGTAGCTTTCCCCATAATGAAATAAGCAACGATCACGGCCTGCTGTGCATCCTGAGGGGCTCTCTGATTGGCCTGTGCCTCATCGCCTCGGCGTGGCACCTTCACCGACTGACCCGAGAATAGCTTAGCGAGCAAGTGTGGTCAGGCCGGCATGTTGATGGAGCTGCTGTCCTCAGACCCCAGGTAACCTTGTGTAATTCACTAACACCCAGGTTCAAGCCCACTATGTGCTTTTACTCCTGTGAATTGCTCACTGATGAACACCGTCAGCAGATTACTATTTGGTGCTATCTCTTCTTCCCAGGCTCCCTCCTATCGCGCCGCCCCAACCCGAGGTTACTCGGAGGGTAAACAAGAGTAATTAACCGCCAAACAAGATGGATGATTTATGCAAGTGTGTGTATTCGCTCATTGGCACAAAGTCATAATTCTCTCCACCTCCCACAAAGCACAAGCAGGGCGTATTTTGAGAGGTGGTACCCAGCGACGAGGTAGAGCGGCTGGGAAGCGGTATGCTCGTAATGTCCTTCAAGAATCCCCTTTACAAGACTCCCCGCCCCATCCTGGCCATAGCTTTACTTTGCTGTTGTCTTTTCTTGTGCTTGTTCTGTGATCGTGCAGTTGTCTGTCCTGTTTCGGTACAACGTGGATAGGAGCTTTTGTGTGCATTTTATTTTCTTTGTTCACAGTGGGGAAAACAGGCAAAGGGTGGCAATTGCCAGCCCTCGTTCTGGCAACTGTCCCCTTGAAGATAGAGAGAATAGGGACAAGAGAGGGAAGGAAGGCAGACGGATATCAAGAGATGCTAAGAGGGAGGAAAAGAGCTGAATGAGAAGGTAGGATCTCTAAGACTGTAAGAGATTTGCCAGCTTGGAATTGGCTGTTTCAATCAGGCCAAATGTCAAGTGCTGCTCAGCTAGCTCCAGCGAGCTTTGACCAGAAAGCCACTTCTCCCTCGTGATCAAGGACAATGACGGGTATTTCCATGCACAATTCTTTTGATTTTTTCATTCCTTTTCATGAGTTAAGATAGCCCATTGTTGTAATTCAACTGTAATTTGTTCTCTGGCCTGTGTGCAATTGTGTCAAGCTTCTCGTGGGTGTGCGAGCGTGTATCACAGTGATGTACAAGAACTGATTAAGGGAATATTATTGAGAAATAACTTGCCCTGGTATTGTCTATGCCTGGCTGAGTGCACCAGATAATATATACAGTTTATATTTATTGGTTAGGGAGCTGGGTCTACGGAGGACCAGACCCCTCACTTCTCTGTTTCCTTGATAACAAAGAAGTAGAAAGCTATTTCAGTTTGACGACATTTCATTATGTACATAATCTATATTGACAAAATTGTATTATAATTTTTTTTGCAAATATCAATTTCTTTTCTAAAATGATGTATCTGCTCTTCTGGTGACTGTAAAATAAAAAAACAAATACAAACAAAACCTTTTTGTTTTTTTGCCTCTGTGATTCGATTGGACTGTAGTTTTACATATTTTGTTCTAGTTTGTGTTCATGCTTTTCCAAGATTATGACAATAAAATATAAAGTCATATAAGATCAAGGGTAATTCACTGGCTGAAGATTGTTGATGATGCCAACAGAACTCATATAGGAAAATCAAATTTCAGTGACTAACTGTGAATATTAACAATATTAATACTAATAATGTAATATTAATATTATCAAGTCAACAAATAATTATGCAAAGATAACAAAAAATATAATATGCTATAAATAATACAGTATTTTTGAGGTTTTTCTAGGTGATCATTTTGTTTTCAATAAAACGAGCTGACAAAAATAAGGAACTTCTTTTGACTCGGATTGATCCAAATAGTCAAAAATGTTATAGTGAAAGTGTATAAATGAAAGTGAATGTATAAATGGGCCACTGTGATGACACCCACTAGTTTTGGATTCCTTGCTTTGAAGTTACAAAATTAGCTTTTTGGGTTTTTTGGAGTCAGAAATGACCTTAGAGTGCTGAAAGAAAGTTCTAATTTATTAGCTAAAGCTCACTAACTTGGTTAGCAAGTTCCCTTTAAAAACTGTATCGGTGAAATGCACAGACAACAATGTAACAGACCTGAAGCACAAATTCTTAATTTCATTTCAATTGAACTTTATTTATATATCACAACAGTTTCCTCAAGGCACAAATATAATATGAAAACATGTTACTACAAAAGATGTTCACGTGATATTAAAATATGACAAATTAACATCAATAAAACCAAAAAACGCAACTAAAAAGTGCGTTGCATTCTGCCATGCATTATTAATGATGCACGCTGTTTGAAAATTGATGACAAAAACTTCAGTGAAAGTGAAAATTTCTTTCACTTATCTGAAGACGGGTAGCGGGGGCAGCAGCCTAAGCCTCCCTCGTGCCACCTCCAAAAGCTTATCTGAGAAACATCGAGTGTTTCCCAGGCCAGCTGATGATCAGGTCTACGGGTTTCCTCCCAAAAGGACATGGCTGGAACACCAGTAAGACAGAATAACTGTCTAGTTGTACACCATGTTTCTATGATTTCTAGTGCAGAGTACAAAAACCGTGGTTTTACCACATAATACAGCCTTAACATTAGTCAGGTAATTAGTTAAAATAGTCCAAAAGGCAACGCACACAGTGGAAACATCCAGATGTTTTTCTTTCCAAGCTCCTGATGACCTGGATAATTGAGAACCTTTGCAGACAATCCTTGGACCCATTGTCAGACCATGCAAACTACAGAATACCTCTGGGAATTGCTTGGAAGAAATTTCAGTAAAATGGACTAATCTGCCAATTTTAATCTGCTAATTTTTTCAGTTTGATTTTTGGGGTATCTAAGAATTCAGCCCTCTGTAGGATAATAACTTTTGATTCTAGTGTTGAAGCCAACAAGTGGCAAAAACTGCAGTTCTGCTTTTTGCCACTTGGCAGGCTCCAAAAAGAAGTTAATCCTCATACTGTAGACCAGGGGTGTCCAAACTTTTTTCACTGAGGGCCACATACATAAAAATATAGGAGGGGCGGGGCCACTTACTAGAAATTAGGTATATAACCTTAACTGTAGTGTATTAAAGTTAGAAAAATCACTTAAAAGTGGTCAAATGTGTTATATTGTTGAATATAATTAAAGACAAAACTGCCTTCATCACAGCTTTCCATAAATGGATCTTAATTGATTTCTTCAGAAAAAGCTTTGGTAGCTCATTCTCAGAACAGCAGCAGATTTCTTCTTGGACAGAAGATTTACAGCACAGAGAAAAAACAATAAAGGGGAAAATGGGACGGGGACATTTCAAGCTTGTTATTTAAGTTCTTAGGCTTAGCAACACACCTGTTAACGTTTGTTTGAAACGGTTATCAACATTGACAGACTGAACTGGACTTAATAACAGGAGTGCAAATAATTTTAGTAAATTATTCTGGTGAGTATCAGCTGTGCTGGGTATGTAAATCGGGCCATCCAGCTGCGGTGCTGATCCGACGCCACTCGTGCCAAAAATCCAGACAAATGTCACTTGATCAAGGAGCAGATCTGCATCAGATGAGATCAGCTGACTTTGCGTGTGCGTGTGCTGTGCACAGCGGTGTGTACTCTGTGTGTTAACAAGAAAAACGCATATAAGAAAGTGGTGCGCAAAAGCAGGGTAGTGACAGAATTGATGCGCATTATTGATATTTGAAGCATGTGTACCTGCACATGCATGCTTATTAACACACGGGTACTGTGGAATATATTTTTTACTCACCTAAAGCACTCGTGCTCTTGTCCACTCCCCGCAAAACAATTAGCAGCTGTGCGGTGTCTGTGGTATCGGTGCTCTCATCGCATGCGATGGAGTAAAAATCAAAAGCACAGCTTTATCAGACAGCTGCAGTTTAATGTTGGCTGGCGAGTCTTCAGTGTGTGGCACAACTGTATTTCTGGACATGCTGACGTTGTTGAAGTCCTGCACTTTTTCCGGGCACATTATTTCGGTGACTTTAAGGAGGCCGTGTTTTAGGAGGTCTCCATCTGAAAAAGGCTTGCCATGAGTTGGACGACCTCATAGCTGCTATTGGAGCCTTTTCCTGGACAATTTGAGCACGAAAAAAACACTGTTGCTGACCCCGCAGGAGAGCTACCCTTTGCTTTAATTTCTGCTCTTGCTCAGCACCAGTGTAGGATGCATAGGCCTGATGTTTGGTTTCATAATGACGTCGTACATTATACTCTTTCATAACTGCCACAGTTTCAGTGCAGATCAAACAGACACACTTCCCCTTGAATTCTTTGAAGAAATATTCACTCTCCCACCGTGTCTGAAATTTTCTGCACTCACTTTCGACCTTTCGCTTCTTTGGTTCTGCCATGTTTGGTAACTTGGGGTAAATTTCTTCTGTGATTGTCCTTTTTGGTGGAGCAACTTCCTTGATCAACAGTAGCTCCCCCTGGTGTTAAAACTAAGAAGTGCAATACACTCAAGCAAAAGTTGAAGTGCGGGCCGTATTCTATTCTATTTATAAAATTACTTGAGGGCCAATTAAAAATGGACCGCGGGCCGGACTTTGGACACCCCTGCTGTAGACTCTTATCATAAAATCTCCAAATTTAAAGGACTGAAAAATATAGTTACAGGCTGATATACAGTAAAATGTGGTTTTTGCTTATGTTGGTATTTTCCTTTCCAAGCTTTCCAAAGTTTCAAGGTTTCAGGTGAACCCGCTGTCAGACATCATGATGCATGCTCAGTCATCCAGGTAAGTAAATCTCAAAAAGCTGTTCATCTGGACGTTTTCAGTGGGAGAAACGTTTCATCATCATCATCAGGTGACTTCTTCAGTCTCAGCTGATTGCAGGTTTCCAACCTTATAAACAGGACATTTGCACAATGACTGAAACCAGCACCACTGAATGAATACCTAGCCCCACCCTATCATGTGACTTACTGAGAACAGATGACCCAGGATGTGAGTGGACTTTAAGGTGTCTGGGAAGGGATCTGAAAACTGGATTACAGATGACAGACAGTTGGTGTTGTAAGCCACCGCCACTGTTCAAAGATGGTCGATAGGGTGGGGCAAAGTCTCCAAACGGGTTGACCTGAAGCTTTGGCTGATTGTGACCCACACCCATTTGTGATTAGGCAGAGGATCAATAGGGGGTCCAGGACCTCTTAGGGACACGCCCATAGGGCTTAAAATCTGGGACTCTCCACCAGTCGCTCTTAGAACTTAGAAGCTTCTCAGATGAAAAGTCTTCAAGAAACTTAAAGAAGTCCTGACGCTTTTCTGTCCAAACTCAGGTCGAAGGATTTCATCCTAATACCTAACAGCAGTCACTGTGCTGTTGCCTAGACTGTAGAGGTCTACTTGTCTCTCCATGGATGTGTCTCCGTAGACATCACTGATCCACCTACAGACAGGGCATGTTGAAAAATGTTACAGGCACCATAATGTTCTCCGCGGTTCTTCAGACACTTTCACATGCATGACATGTGGTCAAGGTGTGAAGAGCCCAGGGTTCCAGTGGTAGACCTGCCAATTCAGGTGTACTATAGAAAATGCTAATGGGGCTCCATGGTACTAGGCAGTGAGCACTGGATTCACTAGAGGGCGTTTGACCCTCAGGACACCCTCATGCTATTTATTTCTGATTGGTCAGAGACATTAACACCAGTGCCTGCTCGAGGTCACTTTGTAGGTCTCTGGTAGTGCTCCGTCTGTTCATCCTTTCACAAAGGAGCAGATACCAGTCCTGTCCAACTCTCCTAAATCTGCTTGGCATCAAAAAACAGGTGGATCTAAGCTTTTTTTCATGAGCTCAGTACCTTGGGTGGGTTGGGTGGGTAGAGTAGGTAGGGGTGGCTGTAGCTCAGGCGGTAGAGCAGGTCATCTACTGATCAGAAGGTTGGCGGTTCTATTCCTGGCTTCCCCTAGTGCTCAAGATTGAGTAGAAAGAGCGCTATATAAGAACCAGTCCATTTACCTTCAACAGTTTCTAGTGGAGAGAAGGAGAAGATGGAATAATGGAGCAAGTACAAAAACTTCCTGTGGATGGGAAAGAGTGGGAGTTTGCATTTAACTGTAGTTATAGATAGACTGGAAGAAGTCCAGAAACAAGAAACAAAAGACATGGTATTCAGAGAGGTTTGGGGCATCTGACTGTTAGTGTTTTCTCTGTATTACTGTAGGATCCTTAACTTGGCCAGATGGTGAATACAAACCCAGGATCTTCAGTGGTGCTAACCTCCACACCAGCATGCTGTAGAGCTAGTTTATAACATTTGTTTTTGTCCTTTTTGCCCTCAGTTTTAGCTGTGACAAGAGTTGCACTACAAATACAAGCCATTGTTTCCAGATTTGGAAACAAAGGGTTACATAGCAGCTGTTAGTATGTAATAGCTATTAGACATGAGTGTTTAGGTTATTGACAACCTTATAAACCTAATACGGGGGGGGGGGATCTCTTTATCCTTGAAGATAGATACAATTTGCACAAAGAAGTCAGTCTATGAACTATGAAATCGCAGTAAGATAATAATTTAAATATTCACTTGTTTCTCATCTCACTCAGTGTTGATGTATACACTCGTATACAACTGAAATGACAATAAAAAATAATTCATTGAAGTTGCAGATGCAATCATATAGTGAAAGAACAATGGAGGAAATATTTGCATGTATTTCTTAGAGTGGGACACTTTAACACCTCTGACCTCGGTTTTGTGGCTGAAAGTGAATTTGTGCACGACTCCCTCTCTGTGTGTGTGTGTGTGTGTGTGTGTGTGTGTGTGTGCACAGTCTAGGGCCTGTGTGATAAGGCTCGTTAGCAACCTGATGCCGTGCCACAGCTGTGTCTGTCCCAGCGGAAGCTTTCCCACCGAGGGACCGACTGCATCTGCATCTCCATACTGTGCAGCACACACAGACGTACACATGACTATATCCAGGTTTGAGCCTGCAGAGAAAAATGCAAAGCAATACATAGTTAGTGGCAACTTACTTGACTAGATGGCTGATCTTTATACACCTGGGAAGATGGTGGCACCTGGCACTGCATGGAGACACAGACGGACAGACAGGTACACACACACACACACACACACACACACACACACACACACACACACACACACACACACACACACACACACACACACACACACACACAGTCAGATGCCAATAACAGCTCTCCATCATTTCCAGCTCATGCCATTTTATAAAATATGCCTCTCTCGCTGCTAGTTAGCTCATCTGGTAGAGGAAGGTTAGTGTGAGACAGAATGCATAATAAGGACACGCTCCTGCTGCACTCCATGCAAATGTGAAACCTGACGTGTCAGAGCCTTGATGGATCTGTTCTGACAGACACGGTGACAGTGTGGTGACAGCAACTTAAAAACCTACCCTCCTCCCTCTCCCTCTCTCCATCCTCATATATATATACAACCAGAGCATCCTAATGCACTTTCCACCCTAATCTCCCAGTTTCCTTTGCAGCTAGTTTAGAAATGTCCTCATATTTCACACAATATGGAATTTTGTGATCTGACAAAGGTTGTAGGCTGATATGCGAGCTCTGTACTAACGTTTGATATCAATATAAAGTGTATGGTGCTGTATAATATGCAAAGACTGTTACTAAAAACTGCAGACTAAAATTCTTCATTGAACCCTGGGAAACTACTCTGACTGCTAATCAGTCTGCTTTGAAAATGATCACACGGTCCAGTGATGAAGTTTGTAGTTTGATGTAGTCAATTGAAGGTAAATTATGATGGAAAATAATGTTTTATTGTAATTACACTACAACGTATGCATTCATTATAAGTAAAAGAACAAAAAAACAAACCAAAAACCCCGAGTTTTGTTTCATGAGAAAATATTTCCAAACAGATGAAAATATAAATACCACCCAACATCAAAAAGCAAACACACATTTTTTCTCAGAATATTAAGACTACCTCTAGATCTGCAAAGCTTTAAAAAGATCCACCAATCAAATGTTACCATCTTGAAAATGACAAAAGTTGTGCCTGAAACCCATATTTTGCCTCATGACAGAAATCAACAAACCACCATGACCAAAAGTCCGATCCAAAGCAACAGCATGGTTGCAACTATTTTCATGCTACAGATATATCAATGGGCCTCCAGAGGACTTCAAGAGTTCAGGTATTTGTGGGTCAGAGTTTTTTCAGTATTGTGATCAGTGTTGAGGTAATTACTCAATACTCATGTATTAAACATTACTCGTGACTTAAAAGTGATGCAGTATGTCTGGTGCAACTTTCAGTGATCATCTAATCATACTGTCAGAAGGAACGTGGCTACGGAGGCCTGAAAACTAACAAAAAATGTAAATAAAAGTAAAACTTGCAACCAACCATAACCTGTGTGTGTCCTGGGACCTGTAGTAATACTGGCTAATGTTACTGTGATGCCCAAACTTCTAATACGACACGCTGGACCCACAGCCAATATAGCTGGTCCAGGTGTTGGAGCACATGGTGGCAGAGCTAGCATGTGAGGTAGGCAACCATCAGGAGCAGGCAACCATCTACCAGCAACCACTTGGGAGGCTACAGACTCAGGCTGAGTGCCAGACGCAAGTTTTGGAGAACCTGGTTGCTGAGTCTGGGTCCTCTCCTGCACCACCATCACTCTCTCTGGCCCTAGCAGTTACACTGCATGGGATTGGGGAAGGGGATGAGCCAAGTGTTGTACAGGAAAAGAGCTCACCAAGTTGCTGGTGCCAAAAAGCCATCGGGAATTACATTTTCAGGCAGCTCATTATAACATGATGGCTGGTCCCATGTTATATAATAAAACTCTGGAGCAAATTATGGCCCAATTCTGTTGGCCCAGAATGGCGCATTCCGAGATAGCCATTACTGAAGGTCCTGTTTGAACGTGATGGCATAGACCTTACAGAGCCATTTCACTAGAGTGCATGTGGATATCACTTCCAATTACTTTGAGTGGATTATGCAATGCAATATCTGGAACCTGTGCCACTGAGCAGCATTTCTGCAAAGAGTGTAGCAAAGATGCTGTTTTGGATCATTTCCTGTCTCGGCGTCCCAAAAAAAGATAGGAACCAGGGGACTGTTTATGTTTTGCACTTTAAAAGGACCAGTGTCTATCACACAGACTGAAAGGTTAGTGAAGCAACTGAATAAACCTCGTGGGACTGGCTTGTTGTCCCCAACGTTCCCGTCCCTAACTAACTGCAGCTGACCAATCCCTTAACCGACGTCCTGAAAGGGTGCTCCAGATCTGGTCCAGTGGATGGAGCAGAGCCAGGTGGTATTTGCCTGACTTCTCCCTCATTTTTGTCCTCTGCCTGACTAACGCCCTGGAATCTGGCTCTACAGCCATTTAGGTTCAAGGTGATCCATGGGCTGGGGGCACAGATGGTCATTGCCAAGTTCTTCTCCCAACCACAACCTGAGTCATGCTGGAACCTGCAGTAACCTTAGCTAGTGTAACAGAACACAAAGCCAAGAACACAGCAAGGATGAAAACCAGTCCAAAGAGACCTTAAAGTGATGTCCAGAGTAATTATACTTATACTGTCCTTATTCTCTCCTATCGCCCTTTTTCCTTCCCACTGTTGCTCGGTCACAGGGGATTGTCCAATTGTTGGGGGTTTACAGTTTCAGGGGTTTACCTTACAATATAAAGCACCTTGAGGCAACTCCTGGTATGATTTGGCCCCGTATAAATAAAACTCCATGAATTTAATTGAATAGTCAAACTGTGATTCATGTCTGTGTTCAGTGTGTGCCCTGGTAGTAGATACCTGCCCAACAACAACAAATCTAATACTTTGGTGGCCATGAGTGATACTTCTATCCCAAATAAGGAGACTACTCTCTAAAACCAGGGGTGGGCATTTCATTTTCCCAAGGGGCCACATAACAAACTGGCACTACTGAGGTGAACTAAATTCTCCTTGAAATTATTTATTATTATTTCTCTTTATAAACCATTACTGGTTCGAGCACATGTTGAATTAGGCGATGAGAATGTGTAAAAATGGTAAAAATGCCAGGATTCAATCACGATTTCACTGACTTCCCTGAAAATACAAACTTTGAATAATCTAGTATTGTTATTCTGCTTGTAGTACTTGATCTGCTGCTTTTCCAGTTCTTTTTTCTTATTCAGTAAAAGGAATCCAGCTTGTCTTGGTCTTGATTAAGTGCATTAAAGTCAGGTTCAGTGTCGCAGTTTCTCCCACTGAAAAATTTATGTCCAGATTAACAGAATCTACTGTTTGGGGTCTGAGGTGGAAATTTGAAAAGTTATATCAACAGCAAAAGCTCTGCTTTCCATTCTCCATGTATGAGCTCTGGGATGTCCGTGTCCTTTTGACAAACCTTTAACATGTCTGCTCTCAGGCCTAATAAACTTTTTAGCGCTTTGCCCATGCTGAGCCACCTGACAGGTGTGGTAGCCTATGTCCCCATGCTCCTCCAAAAGTGTAACAAACTCTTGCTGACTTTGAAACTATTTTAACTTCAACACCAACAACATGGTTAATTTTTTAGCACTGACTAAAACAGCGTCTCCTGGTGTATTATACAATGTCAAAATACAACTTTAAGTTCTGGGTTTATTTCACTCATGTAATCTGTCATCTCATCTTTAGCAGCGCTGAGATTTTCCCTGTCAGATTTTGAACAGCCATCGACTGTAACACCAGTCTGTTTCAGTTGAAGCCTGAGTCAAAGCATCTCTGTGAACAAATGACTTTTATATAATATATCACACACACGGCCTGTGTACACGTTAGGGAGGGATTTGTTTGAGCTCCCAGCTCCTCCAATTAGAAAACATAAAAATTTTCCACCTTGATGGAAATCTGGAAGTTTGTGTCGGGATCTGAGTGAGAATCTGGTGTTTTTCCACTGCCTTCCTGTATTTACCTGTGTCCGCGTTCTGGACAGAGCCCTGGCTCCTCACCTTGCCCTACTAACCTGTAACCTATTGACAATAATCAGCGAGGCTGTATTTAAGACCACTGCTGTCATATTTTCTCCACCAGCAGTGTTGGGGAGTAACAGAGTACATGTACTGGCGTTACGTATTTAAAATACAAAACATGAGTAACTATATTCCGTTACAGTTACCGTTTAAAAATGTGGTATTTAGAATACAGTTGCTTTGTTGAAATAAATGGATCACACGGTGGCATTTTTCCTGTTTCATATGTTAGGCTATGCTCTCTCTATTTTTGGTAATTCCACGCCAGTGGAAACCCAAACATCCGAGCCCGACAGGAACCCGACGTATTAGCCAGAGGTCCCTGGAGCCGCGGACCTGTTTTATATACGCACCGAATAGTTTTCTATACAAGATCGCTGCAAAAAGTGCAGCCTTACCTAATGTCCACCTACTGTTACTCATTTTATATTAAGATTTAAACATCTAGTTGGTATTGGTATGGTGAGTAACCTTCAGTAATAGTAATAAATCACACAGCAATAGTACATTCATGTAGCTGTAAAAAGCATGATAATATATTAAGTAATCCAAAGTATTCAGAATACATTACTCTCATTGAGTAACATAACGGAATACATTTGGGGGCACGTAATCTGTAATCTGTAATCTGTAATCTGTAATCTGTAGTGGAATACATTTTAAAAGTACCTTCCCAACACTGGGAAGGTACTTTTAAAGAGCTTGATTTTGGTACCATGTGACCACAGCACACCTCACATGTGCCCTCTTGGGCAGATTTAAGATCTGAATACATTATGGTATGTTGTGTTACCAATGGTCTTCTTGGTGACTGCTCCCAACGGCCTTCATATCATTAAAAGGCCATTTTTGTTTTGGGCTGATCCACCACGTTTTTTCTTTTAAACATGAACTGACATCTTTGTTTCTGTTCCAATACATTTACAGTGGAGCTGGATTTGTTTACACATGTAAGTAAATTTAATTTTAATAAATAGCAGTCAGGTTCAAAATAAAAGCAACAAAGCTGTATCATCATTTCTCACAAAGTTGCTAAAAACTGTAAGCCATTCTCTGACAGGGAGTTCATAAAAGAAAGTTTGTGGCTGACAGGGACAAACTGCACAATGTACTCAGTTACGTTTGAATTTCCCTTTGACCTCATGCAGGCTGGTCAGCGATGGTCACATGGGGCTGTAGAATACCCAGATCCGGTCTAAACACTTGGAATAATTAAAAAAACAAAACAAACAAAACCCTTTTATCACTGTATCTTATCATCAAATTTTGCTTCATATAGAGGAGAAGAAATGTAACACTGGTGGTCAGCAGAGGACAACAAGTACAATAACCTGACATGATCCATTCTCACTGGCCTCCTGACCTCATGCAGCTCCCAGAGAGCCACTGGGAAGGGCTGATGGGTCTTCCTGCTGGTGAGTGTGTTGAAATGTGCTCACTGCTGTGGTTTATTACAGCAGAGCTTCCCCAGGGATTCAGCTGATGGCCGACATCAAAGCTGCGCCTGGCATATTAGAACAGCGAGAATGTGGGTGGAGGTCATCTCCAATGAATTCTGCCTCATATATGGGACAAACGCCTACAGCACGTTGCAAAAATGCTCATTATCAATTCATGGAGCCACTGAACACTCCCGTCTCTCTTCAGATTCTCTTTTTTTCCATCTCTTTAAAGAGAACTGAGGTTTTTTTCTTCTTTTTTGAGCATGAATTTCAACAATTCAAACTTCCGCTCAATGACAAGTTACGAGTCCCACGCTGGAAAAAGGTCCCATGTGTTTGAAGCATCTAGGCTGCTCCATCTTTTTGATCAGCAGCTCGGCTGTGCATTCTGCAGATCAGAAAGTGGATCAGAGGCTCCCCGGGGACCGCCATTTACGCCTGCCACCAGCGGAGGATAGAGAATGTAATTAAGAGTTTGTTAAGATGCCCAAATTCCTTCTCATTTCCACCCACCTCCCTCTATCCACCTCCCATCCCTCCTCCCCCTGCTCCCAGTAGCTCTGATCTTGCCACAGATTAAACCTCTCATTCCCTGAGAAGACGGAGCCATGGAAAGGAGCTGCATCTCCAGCCACACGGGCTGATTATCTTTAAGAGTAATTAGTGAGTGTGACAATTCCAGAGACGGAGCCCTGTATCGACTTTATGGAGATGGATTATTGTGACTGGGGTGTAAACAGGCCCCTCTGGAAGGCATAGGAAAGAAGAGTGCATGTGTGTTAATTGTCAGTGTCACTCATTCTTTATGTGTCTTTATGTGGTTGTTAGTAATTACTGTTCATGTATGTTTAAGTATAAGTGTCAGTCAGTCGACAGATGACTTTAAAGCACCGCAAGGCAATAATTATCCCCTCAATAATCTGCGGCTCGAGCTCAGTACGCACTGTGAGATTTGATACTGAATGCTAATTGATGTTGAAGTTGATTGTTACGTATGTGGGGGAGGCAGACAACTTGAAAGCTCATTTTTCATTCACAGAAATGTGTCTGGGTCAGTCAGCATAAGAAATTCATATTTTATTACTTTGCTGATGATTTCAACAGGAAAATAAAAGACACATTCGGGTAAAGTGAGCTTTGCATACATGTTGTTAACAAACATTGCCATTTGTTAGTGCTTCATTCCTTCTTCCAGTCTTCTCATATATATTAAAGGTAATACAGTTTCATAGTCTGAGGAAGGAGTAATGAAGATATGTTGCTGTGTGAGGCAGCAGAGAGGAGAGAGGCTGGGTCCAGTCTTGAGATGGTGGTTAGCTATTGGGGTACTTGTAGCTGACATTACCTTGTTAGTTAATGATGAGAATGCAGTGTATTGTACTGGTTTCCTCCTGTGGTTGTAACCTGCAGATTTAACAGTGAGACGATTGTTTTTAGTGAAAAGTTTTAACAGCTGTCATATTTCCTGCCTGCCTCACTCCTTCTATTCAGCAGATGCTCTTGCATGTTCTCCTTTACTCTATCACCTACCTCCCCTGCAGTAACCTCTGATCTGTGGATTAGCTCCACCCACCTGCACACCTGCTCTGCATGTGCTCATTATCCCCTTCTTATACCAGCCCTGTTTCCCCAGTCATTCATATTCTGCCTGTTACAAATATTTTTGTCATCACATTGTTTTGTTTTCTTTCTTTTTGGAACACCTTTGGGTTACCTATTTCTGTTTGTGACACTTCACTTAAATAATTGAGTTGGAAGCAAATTATACTGTTTTTCTACCTCATAATAATAATAATAATAATAATAATAATATTGATATATTTAAAATGTAGTAGAATTCTTCAAGTTTTCAAATTAGTAGAATATAAGACATGGAAACATGAAAACTGTGGTGATTAAAAGGTGCTTGAAATGATTGCTTTGATATATTTTTTAATGCATTAATACAAAGAATAATACTAATGAATGAACAAAGCATACATGACCAGTATTCCAGGTCACGCTGCTTTTTGATTGAGTTCCGATTTTGCTGCTTTACTGGTTTTGATTTGTTCTTGTTTGGGACTTTACAATCGACCAAACTAAAACAAAAAAAGTAATTCAATTAAATAAAAAAAGAGAAAAACAGAAGACCTCAAATCAAAATCTTAATGTAATATAACAGGAAGGTTAAGACAGCCTGCACTAATACAAAATTTGTGTTTGGTCTGTTATTTCCTTGCTGTAACAATTTTTCTTAGCAATAAATCTGTTTGAAAGCCTGTTAATAAATGGTGCCACATTTGTACAGGAAATGCATTTGTGGGTTGAGCAGCAGAGCTGAGTATGTTGGGTGCGAGTATTAAAGACTTCCTCTTGATAAAAAATACCAAACAAACAAACACCAGTATGTGGTGTGTGTTACCTGGCTTCATGGATAGATAGAGCTGCGTGTCATCTGCATAGCAGTGCAAATGTATGCTATGTCTTCTAATGATGCTGCCTATATAATGTAAATAGAATTGGTCCTAGCACTGAACCCTGTGGAACACCATAATTGACCTTAGTGTGTGAAGAGGACTCTCCATTTACATGTACAAACTGGAGTCTATTAGATAGATATGATACAAACCACTGCAGTGCAGTACCTGTAATACCTACAGCATGTTCTAATCGCTCTAATAGGATATTATGATCAACAGTATCAAACGCAGCACTGAGGTCTAGCAGGACAAGCACAGAGATGAGTCCACTGTCAGAGGCCATAAGAAGATCATTTGTAACCTTCACTAAAGCTGTTTCTGTGCTGTGATGGTCAATTCAGATCAATTGGAGAAAAAGAATCTAAATAAATATTAATATTAAATAGATAAATATATCTATTAAATAGACAATATTAAATAGCATTAAAAGTAGCTGTACATAATATTATGTCTGTGAGGTTCTGAATCATTTGCTTCTCTAATGGTTAAAATTGTGTTAAGTCATTACTAGTTAAGGTTAAAGGAAGGGTTGGATCAACAGAGCTCTGACTTTTTTAGCTTGACTGTGGTGCTGAAGCGAGTGGCTCCAGCTGAGCCTGAGTGTCGCCTGACTGTCAGCAACTGGATTCAACAGAAGACCAAAACAAGAAACAATAGCAGACCAAGTTATTTGGCAGAGAGGGAAGACAAAATACAGCCTAAGGTTTTAATTTTTTAATGAACTATTATTGATAATATTTATAAGAAATTAACAAAAATTAACTAAGGTTTCTAAGATTAGAAAAAACAGACACTAAAAATAAGTAAATGAAGCTAAGGTTTTTCTGAAACTTGAATGTATTATGTTATACAGGCACATATTTTCATGGCTTGTAATGCTCAGTGCAGTTCTGTCTGTAGCCACACTCCACTGCTGGCTGTTTTTGTGTTGAGTCCATGTCGAGATGGTTAAACAAGAAAGAGAGAAAACAGATCAATGAAAACTACATCAGATGATGGAAAAGCTTTGAGTGAAAGTGTTGGTGTTGGTGGAGTGAAGATCAAACTGGGCAAACATAAGTGATATCATAACTGCTCACAAAATACCACAAAAGTGCAGATTTTTAAAGTGATTCACTGAGTTTGATATTGTAAGCACATCTCCAGCTCTGAGCCAAACCAGAGAAAAATACCTCTGTGTGATATTAAGACTGTAATCAGAATACATATTAGTTACAGGGGCTTGATATTTTTCACATTTTTAAGATTTGCTGTGCTGTGATGGTCACCCAGACATCATAGTTTGAAATAATAATTAGCAAATGAAGTCATAATCACAAGTAACAGAAATGTAGTTTTATTATGAGTGTGTGCTCTGGTTGGTTTATCCAATTGGCATTGCCCGTTTTTGACTGTGTTTGCTGGTTATGATTAACATATAATTAACATGTTAAGAAGGAAGCTATAATTTAAGGGGTTTTTGTAACTTCAAAACAGGGAAGGTACGTACCACAAGAAAAGGCTTTTGTGTTTCTGTTCATGGAGCGAAACTGTGGAACAGTCTGAATATGGAATTAAAGCAATGTCCAAACATAAAACTGTTCAAAAAGAGTTATAAAAATATGATCTTCTTGAACTATAAAGAAAAGGAAAATATTGAAATTAAGTGAATGTCTCTATTTAAAAAAAATATATAAAAAATTCATGATGTGATATTATAGTATTAAAGTATATCAGAAATCTGTTCACTATTTTTATTACAACTTATATCAGTAAGGAAGCTGACTAAATATGAACTGATAATTTATGGCAAAGGGGTGGGATTAAATAAGTGTTTACTTCTTCCCACTCCCTTTCAACATGTAAATTAATCAGAATGGGGTTTTTTGTATGTATTTTGTATAGTATTTTTTCTCTCTCTCTTATTTTCTTTTCTAAATGTATATATTGTTCACATGTTGAAATAAAAAATTACCAACCAACCAACATTGTTATACAAATCATAACACATGATTATTTTTTCTAAAAGGAGTCCATTGTTTATTCTTTATTACATATTAATATTTGAGTTTCTAAAAGGATTACCAGAAATAAAAACAGACAGAACACACAGAGGTTAATTATGGAGTTCCACAGGGCTCTGTGCTAGAACAAAACCTATTTGCATTATAAATGCTCTCACAACACCAATTGGTTAACTTGGAATGTCGTAATGACATAAAGACCTGGATGGCCTCATTTCCTGCTCCTAGATTCAGATATAACTGAGGTAATTGTACTCGGCCCTGAAACACTGTGTATAACCAGATATGTCACGATCCCAGCATTCTGAGTTTTTGTTGTGGACATATAATTCATTCTTAGATTTTTAGATGTGGTTTATGTTCTAGCTCTTTCAGTATAATGTTTCCTTGTGCTTCTGAGTTTCAGTCTGTGTTCCTCATTAGGTTATGTGATATTTAGTCTTATCCCTGTGTCCATCTAGTCCCTCTGTGCCGTGTCTCAGTAGTGTGTCTGGTCTCTACAGTCACTTATGTGTCCAAGTCAGTTTTTCTCCAAGTTATTGAGTCTTAGTCTGGGTTTCAGTGTGTATATTAGCTCCTATTTTATTTTGACAGTCTTGTGTGCTATCCTGTGATTCCTGTCAGCTGTGTTTCCTCTTTACTTGTTACCTGGTGTGTGTGTGTGTGTGTGTGTGTGTGTGTGTGTGTGTGTGTGTGTGTGTCTCCCTCTGTCTGTGTTGCGTCCTCCCTCTTGGTTTGGGAATTTCCCTCGATCTATTTTGCCTCCAGTCAGTTTGTTCCTGCTCTGGTTTGTAATTGCTCTTGTTCAGTCTGCCTGTTGCCAGCTAAATAAAACTTTGATTTTGAGTTTAATTCCATCTGCTCAGTACTGCATCGGGGTCCACGCTCTGCTTGTCACATGCCCATTTCATGACAAGATACTTACTACTGAATTGCATTACCTTGACCTCCAGTAACACTGTGAGGAATTTGGAGTCATTTTTGACCAGGATGTCCTAAAACATCCTTGAAAAGCCTTCAGTTGATCCAAAATCCAAGAGTACTGACAGGAACTAGAAAGAGATTGAGTAACTGAGCACTTGGCTCTCAGACTGCTGACTTGTACTTTGTTAAGATTTTCAAAGTAAGATAGAAAGCAGAGCCTTTGGTGTGTGTTTTTTTACAATTAGGTGAAAGAAATAAAGAGGGAGTGTTGTAAGTGTATGTCCCTCTCTGCAGCAGGAGAGACCGAATTCATTTTTGCTGGGGAGGAAGCCGGACTTGTCAATAAAATCATGAGAATTGGAAACAGTATTATTTAAAGTTAAAGGGAGTGTAGATTCGGCCTTCTGAGTCCGTCACTCCAAAACCATTCTTATCTTTTCTTGGTCACTCTTCCCCTGCCGGTGACAAGGTGGATGAGCAGTTGTAATACTCTCCACTTGTCCCAGAAGTAATGACTTTATGCACATTATTCTCTCTGTATATTTATTTGCTATAATTTGCTATTGTCAAAGTAACATTGCTGCACTTACTATCCTGGGTTTGTTTGTGTGAGCGTCATGTTGCAGGCAAACAAACATTCAGCAAAGCAAATACTCAGTAACGTGATGCTTTATATTTCATTATGTTGCAGATTAACTCATGTGCGCATACTTACATTGTTTCTTTGTTTTCAGTCTTCATGTAGGTCAGGTGTGAGAAAGGCCCACCCACTATTTCCTGATTTTTACTGATGATGTCATGTCTGACATCAGCAAGTTAAACCAAGAGGAGGGGTTTCTTTCCCCATAGGAATGCTTCCTTTTGTTTGTTTCAGGATACAAAGGGATTTGTTGAATATTTTTTCTTATATAGAGCCATCTCACATAGCAAAATTGTTATGGTCCGGATCTGGCCCACACAATGTGCTTACACATGGCCCACATACCGCAAAGAATGATGGCCCTTTGGTGGCCCAGACCTGGTTTGACCTGGTTACCTATGTCCACACATGGGCCAGCACAAGGCCAGTTGCAGACACACTGCTGGCCCTGTGCTGGCCCGGAACAGTTTCAGCTCTGGCCCCAGATGTCAGTCTAATGTGTACCTTAATTAAGCCATGTAATAACAACATGTGCAGGAACATAATAGTGCAAAAGAAACATGAAGACACTCTGTTCAGACAGTGAATGGACTGATTCTTGTATAGCATTTTTCTACTCTCCCAGATTACTCAAAGTGCGATATACAACATTCAATTCAATTCAATTCAATTTTATTTATATAGCGCCAAATCACAACAAAAGTCGCCTCAAGGCGCTTTATATTGTACAGTAGATAGCACAATAATAAATACAGAGAAAAACCCAACAATCATATGACCCCTATGAGCAAGCACTTGGCGACAGTGGGAAGGAAAACTCCCTTTAACAGGAAGAAACCTCCGGCAGAACCAGGCTCAGGGAGGGGCGGGGCCATCTGCTGCGACCGGTTGGGGTGAGAGAAGGAAAACAGGATAAAGACATGCTGTGGAAGAGAGACAGAGATTAATAACAGATATGATTCGATGCAGAGAGGTCTATTAGCACATAGTGAGTGAGAAAGGTGACTGGAAGGGAAAAACTCAATGCATCATGGGAATCCCGGCAGCCTCACGTCTATTGCAGCATAACTAAGGGAGGATTCAGGGTCACCTGGTCCAGCCCTAACTATATGCTTTAGCAAAAGGAAAGTTTGAAGCCTAATCTTGAAAGTAGAGATAGTGTCTGTCTCCCGAATCCAAACTGGAAGCTGGTTCCACAGAAGAGGGGCTGAAAACTGAAGGCTCTGCCTCCCATTCTACTTTTAAATACTCTAGGAACAACAAGTAGGCCTGCAGAGCGAGAGCGAAGTGCTCTAATAGGGTGATATGGTACTACAAGGTCATTAAGATAAGATGGGGCCTGATTATTTAAGACCTTGTATGTGAGGAGCAGGATTTTGAATTCAATTCTGGATTTAACAGGAAGCCAATGAAGGGAAGCCAAAACAGGAGAAATATACTCTCTCTTTCTAGTCCCTGTCAGTACTCTTGCTGCAGCATTTTGGATCAGCTGAAGGCTTTTCAGCGAGTTTTTAGGACTTCCTGATAATAGTGAATTACAGTAGTCCAGCCTGGAAGTAATAAATGCATGAACTAGTTTTTCAGCATCACTCTGAGACAGGATATTTCTAATTTTAGAGATGTTGCGCAAATGGAAGAAAGCAGCCTTACATATTTGTTTAATATGTGCATTGAAGGACATGTCCTGGTCAAAAATGACTCCAAGGTTTCTCACAGTGTTACTGGAGGCCAAGGTAATGCCATCCAGAGTAAGAATCTGCTTAGATACCATATTTCTAAGATTTTCAGGGCCGAGTACAATAACCTCAGTTTGATCTGAATTAAGAAGCAGAAAGTTAGCGGCCATCCAGGTCTTTATGTCTTTAAGACATTCCTGCAGTTTAACTAATTGGTGTGTGTTACCTGGCTTCATGGATAGATAGAGCTGCGTGTCATCTGCATAGCAGGGTTAGGGTTAGACATGCCACATTCACACACTTTCTCTAAACTGAGTGCTTCCTAACTGCATTCATACACATTCACACTCTTGACATGCAGACTGGAGAAGCCAGGGATCGAACCACCAACCTTCTGATCAGTAGGTGACCCGCTCTACCTCCTGAGCTACAGCCACCTGGTGGTAAACATGAGTAAACCCTCACTAGGTTTTGGATAAAGTGTACACTCACAAACCTGTCAACCCTGCATTTGAAACGTTGGCTACCATAGCAGTATAGTATTGCAACAAGGCATTTGGATCTTCTAACTAAAATAGGAAAATAGGAACATAAATAGTGCCATCATTGCCAGACCTGACCCACATCTGGTTGACATACACCCTGCCATGACACCAGTCAGTCAGAAGTGCCAGCTTGATGCCAGATCCGGGCCAGACCTTTTTCTATGAGCCTGGGCCACATAAACCAAACCACAATCGGGCCAGATGTGGCATGCCATCACATAGACAGTGCCATCTACGCCAGGCCTTGGCCATATCTGGATGACATACGTCTTATCTTGCCAGAAGTCAGCCAGCAGTGCTGGCTTGACACCAGATCCAGGCCAGACCTGCTTGCTATGTGGGATTGAGTCGTGTAAATGTGTTAATCAGAAGAGGGGGGAGCTTTATGTAATTCTCAGTCATTTGTGTTGAGTTTTCGATTCCTCAGCTCAAACTAGTGGTACTGAGTAGACTATGGGCTAGGGGTGATAGCCCTGTATGTCGTCAGTCTTTGCTTGATTCAGATGAGAGAGGAGAGGCATGCTGTGTTACCAGCTCATGTGCTTTTTGTGTTTTTTTAAAGTTTCTCATATAATGGAGGTGACTGTAAATAAAAAACCCTGAAAATGCCACCGCTGTGTGGGGTCCTGATCATTCACATCATTATTTTAATTCTAGTCCCTGTATAGGAAGGGTGTCCAACTCCAGGCCTCGATGGCCAGTGTCCTGCAGGTTTTAGATGTGTCCTTGATCCAACACAGCTGATTTAAATGGATAAATGAGTTCCTCAATATGTCTTGAAGTTCTCTATCATATCGGGAGTATCTCTCCACTCCGTTACATATCCCATATTGATGGCTGACCCTTGGTTTGCCACGATTGATCTGAAGGATGCCTACTTCCAGATCCCTGTCTGGCGGGGACTCTGGAGGTTCCTCAGATTCTGGTTCGAGGGGTGGAGTGCTCTTGGGGGGGGACACTCCCACAGGGCTTAAATCTGGGACTTTCTACCATTTGACCCTAGAACTGAAGAAGCTTCTCAGATGAGAGGTGAAACGTCTTCAAGCAGCTTAAAGAAGTCCAGATGCTTTTCTTTCTAAGCTCCTTAGACTTTGATACTTTTGGTGTAATCATTAATTTCCTGATGTGCCTCTCCTCATCATTTCCTTTGGTCACACTTTCTACTCTATGTCAGTGGTGGTGTTCAGTATCATGACAGTGTGTCTGTGTGTCAGTACCAACCGAGTCATTTTTTCCATGCCTCACTCCCTGCAGCAGCCCAGTCATATGGCTGACGTATATAGCCTGTGGTTTTGCCCGGAGACTCCTTCTCTGTAGGCCTTAGTTACCTGGAGAAGCAGGTGGTGTTGGAGAACAGATGCTGGATGCAGCAGAAATGGTCTTTCCTCAAATGCAACCTTAATTGACCTTCTCCGCCATCCAGCCAGTCCAGTATACACACCAGTGCTTACGACGAGTCCTCCAAGGGCTTTCTTAGTTTCTACTCTTGCTCTTTAACACAGTCCTTTGCATGTTTGACGTTGCTGTGAGGTTATGGTCACAGTTTTATATGAATGGCCCACTGCTGAAGTATTCATGGAGTAAAATACTCTGATCCTTCCAGTGCTGCACAATCTTTCAACAGCGACCAGACCTATACCTGCCTTTCAACTCCGGCTCTTTCATGTGGCATTCAAATGCTGAAAATGATTTGGTATTTTTAACTCCAGTACCAGCAGCATGATTTCACAGATGTCATGTTTCAGATCTAAAAGAAATATCAGCCGCTAATATTAGGACAATCGCTATACTTTTTCATGCTCCACAGATGATGCATTCTTCTGACTTTATTTCGATTTTTTGGGCATAAATTGACATCTGGTAAAGATATTTGTTGTCCCCAGAGGTTATAATGTTCTGAGCATTCCTCTGGTGCAGGGGTTTAGTACAAAGCTCTAGACCTTGAACAGAAGAAGTCTCTGTGTTCTCCTTCTCTCACACATCTTCTGATTTTTAAAAAAATGAATCTTTGAGCTGACAACTGCACATAAAAATGAATAGCGGTCATTGGGGTAGGCATTGTTCATATACGACACTTAATATAAATCTATGATACGATTCACATATCTCACATTTCAACCCTCATTTCTCGACATGCTGTAATCAACGTTTACTTCATGGGTCAAAGAGGTTTAGAATATCAAACTGAAGAGTGAACAAATCTTAGTTTTGCAACACTTTTCTGACATGCTCTCTGTCCTCATCCTTCCCTCCAGCCTCAGGACAGCCTTCATTTTGCTTCCTCTCACTTCCATCATCCTCTATCTGCAGACAGACTCCTGCTTACAGCCTGATGCTGTTTGCAGCCTGTTTGATGGTACGGGGCTGAAGAGGTCAAACCAGATCATCGAGGAACGCCATCATTTGAAATAATGTAGTAATTTTGATAACTGCTGCCAGACTATGTTCATCTTCTGTTAGCTTAGATAAGATGAATATTCTTCTGTGTGTCTTGTTAGCAGTATAAATGTTTGCGTATAGCTCTGTACCTCTCTGCAGTTGTTTTTATTTCATTTGTCATTTTTTGGTATTTTGGTTGTATTTATTATAGTTTTGTTTGAGTTTTGTTGAGTCTGCCAAACCTCCCAGTAACACTTTCATCAACTTGTATATCTCTCATATTCAGTATGACTAGATTTTATTTTTTTAATTACAAACTAATAATGAGACTTTTAAATATTCATGCACCCAGGAACTTTAAATGCTTTAGTTAACTGTGTCAAGTTTTATTTCAAAGTTCAACTAAAACTTGATTTTAAAAATCAGGTTTTTAACACATTTTAAACTCTTTTTTTCCTCTTTGGGTCTCATTTATAAATAAAAAACGGAGATCTGCATAATTTATTTTGAAAAATAAAAATTTAAATGAGCTCTAAATATAACTCAAAGAGGCTGATGAAGGTTGGACTGAAGGTGAACTCAAGATGCTTAAAGCACAAACCCAACATTCATTATATAATTAAAACCTGTCATCCAACTATCTGAAAATGTTTTTTTCTCTTAATTGATTTGACACCATCGAATGTAACATTTGGTCTTGGTTTGTTAACAGGTCTGTGCTAGCTGAAGGAATGATCTGAGCAGGAGCAAACGACTGAATCTGAGAAAAGGTTGGGGTAGCAAAGCAAAACACAAAGATACATGGGCTGGTCAGTGTGAGAAATCACATGCTGTTGTTGTCTTTTACAGTTAATGTTGACTGATTTTTTGATAAAAGTCTAATAATAAAAACAAATATTAACGGTCAGGTGACAGCTGATAATTAAAGCTAAGCTAGTCCAAACGTCCTTTTGGCTTTATAGTAAACATGCCCATATGGAAAAGAAATAGAAAAAACTTATAAAAGACTTGCATAAGATGTGGCCTACTTCATATAGTGAATCATATAAGGCTTATATGATTTACTCATGAAAGTGGCCACTTTCATATATTGTTTTAGTAAGTATCCAAAACATACAAGTTTCATTTATATAATTTTTCAAGGGATCTTATATCTGTTTTCACTCTTATATGCTTTTCATACAAGTTTCACACAAGACAGATACAAACTTTATAAGATTTATATACATCCTTTCCATATGGGTGTAGACAGGACCACTGTCAGGCTTCCTGTATAACTTTGCTAATAATTCTCCTGGCCAGTTTAAAAACTTTTCACAACTTGAAAATTTTGAGGTCTAAATGAAATTTGATGTCCACAGAGTTTGGGTGGATTTGGGGCATAAAATCTTTTTACTATCAGTCAAAAACAGTTTCCAAAGCTATTTTCAATTAAATTCCCACCGTGTGACTGTTATATTTAGAGAATTTGTTTGTACTTTGAACTTCTCCCGCACCAACTGGGATGAGCAAGGAGCAAGTTTCCCCAACGCCAAAAAATCTTGTGAATGAAAAGGCTGCTCCATGTGGCTTCTCTTGATAAATTACAGCATGCTGGAAGTTACGCCACATTAAAAATAACCTGAGCAATACACAGACGTAACAAACCAAGAGCTTTGCTTCAGGCCAAAGTAAACAAACTTTATGTTTGCAAACACCTTTAAGGGAAGAGAGCGAGAGACAGGCCATTACCAGGGCCACCGTGACCTGGAGCAAACCTCGCTCTCTCTCCATCGCTCTCTTTATCTCTCTGGGCCGCACTGCAGCCACACTGGTTCTAATTGAAAGTGCTGTGAAATATAGATGAACACAGGAAGCAGACAGGCTGTTCCTTCCCCTTCCCTTCTTGCATCCTCCATCTCGTCTCTCATCCCTCTTTATCCTTTTATCTCTTTATCTGCCTCTCCTCTTGAGGTCAGACTGGTCTTGCACTCTCTCATATTTCCTCCTCTAGTCTCTCTCACTTTGTCACAACTCTCGACAGGTTAGGAGTCAAAAAAGAGTCACAACAACCAATCAGTTATCATTTATATTAATGCTATGTAGACAAGTGTATGTGAGCGTCCAACCCCAGGAGTTTTGATCTTATTGGCCTTCATGTATTTTTCTGGGTTGTTCCTTGTGTTTCGTATCAGTTTCCCTGTATTTTCCGCACTATAAGATGCACTTAAAATCCTTTCATTTCCTCAAAAATCGACAGAGCGCCTTATAATCCGGTGTGCCTTATGAATGAATTCTGGTTACTGATCTCGAACAGATTTCATGTGGTACACGGAGCTCAAGAATCTGTCAAAAATGTTTTAGTACGATTTTGGTAAGCTACAAGCCCGCACCACTTGATGGATTTTTGGAGCATTACAGCTGCCGTAGTCCCGAGCCTCGCGGACTCGGAGTAATCTGGGTCCTAAACTCCGTCCGCTTCAGGACCCAAAGTCAAACGAACACTGCAGCATCACTGAGAGTTAAAAACTGTCTAAATTCTTTCATCTTTAATAAAATGATCAGCGTTGCTGCTTTACCAGGTGTAACAATTAAGTTTAACATCCAGGCATCCATGAAAACAGAATCTATTAAATTTAACAGAGTTAGAAGTTAGCAGGAAGTTAGCTCGCTAGCTTCCACCTAAACATGATATAGCATGTTCTGACTGAGAGATTTCTGAAACATTCAAACGTACAGCTCTGCTATCACTTCCAACATAAATGAAGACAGGAAGCTAAACAGCAGTGACGTTTGTAGGGTTACTGAAGTTGGGCTAGCTCAGTGGTTCCCAAAGTGTGGGGCGTGCCCCCTAGGGGTCGTGCAGAGCCATTGGAGTGGGGGTGCAGTATGAATTTAAAAAAAAAGAATGCTTGGACACTGCTAGCATAATGGACAGGTTTTTGACGGGGCTCCCACACAAACGCAAAGCAGAGGTTGAAGCATCGCCAATTATGTTTCCAAACCACCTTCCTGACGCGTATCTTGCCTCTGGCTTCACCTGCACAACGGCGGTGCCAAGGTAGGGTTCCCCGACAGAATTAGTTTCCCCTGTGTCGGGAGCACACGCTGGGCTCTCCAAATCACGGACAAACAGTATCCCACATTCTTGATTTTTACTTCACAAACACTTCATATAATTAAATTTTGGAGATTTTAGCTTTTTATAAAGTAAAGTTACAGTGGGATACAAATAATATCAGGCTGATCCTCCCGTAATTTGTTCCCCTGGTTCAAATGACAGACAAACAGCATCCCACAGCTGTTTATGTGTTTAAACCCATTTTGCACAGAGAGGCATTTTTAAAAAAATGTATTGATAGCAATGTTGAATATTATTACACAGGAAAAAAAACCAACCAAAAACAAAAAAAAAAAAAAACAACAACAAAAAAAAAACCAACCATACGTAAAATAATTACACCATAAAGATGTCTGTTTAGTGGTTTATTTTATTGCAACCTCTAATTTGTTGCGGTTAACTTTTATTTGTTTAACTGTTTACAAAAGGTTTGAGGTGTGGAATAAACTGCAATGGAGTTTGATAACAAAATATGGGTGCGTGTGGTTGGAGGATGTGTTGGTGTGGGGGAGGGGTTCTTGTAAAATAAAGGGGGGCCTAGCAAAAAACAGTTTGGGAACCAGTGGGCTAGCTGGTATATAATGATGTGCTACGTGATTGCTAGCGACACAACTATGTTAGTGTAACATAAACACAGTGAAGCTGGAGGATGAACGCTAACTTTTTTCCACTCGATAAAAGTTAACGTGAGGGTTCCTGATGGTTAGGGACAAATGCAATCGCATGGCAGGATGCTGTAAACGGACCAAACTTCAGTCAGGAGAACAACTGAGATAATCCATCCACAATACGAGGTTAGTCATTAATATACTGCAACAACATGGGAATAGAGCAGCTGTGAAAGAATACAGCATTAATGAATCAATGGTACAGAAGTGGAGGAAGCAAGAAGAATGAGTTGAGTAAAGTTTGACTTATCTGACTGTTTTGTTTCGCTTAATGCGGTAAATACAATCATGTTTCTCTGTTTAGTTATTATGTATCACTTCCTGTTTTATTCTGGTAGTTATTTGTCCTGACTAGCTTGTGTTCGTCTGTTTTCCTGACTCCAACTGTCCTCAACACTCCAGCCTGCTGAGCAGATGAGCGATACACGTTAGCCACAGTTAGCAGCCAGTTCCTCGACTCCAAGCACAATCCCACACAGCTGGTCCAGCTCTGTCCCAGAGTAATAACCAAGCACAGACATAAACATTCTTACACACCGTTACAGGAGCCTAATCGTTCTTTGTGCTAATGGTTTCCGAGCTAGCAAGCCTTTTCTTTCCTTTCAGTGTTTTTGTGTTTACTGTTTTTGTGTCACAGCCAGTTACAGACAGATCACCTTTGCTGACCACTCTTAAGTGCAACTTAACATGAAACATTTATGTTTCTACTATATTTTTAACTTTAATACCTTTTAATGACACAAACCACATTACATCCACATAACATCATCATGTTATTATCGGGTCCTACATGTCAGAATGAAACAAAGAGAACCCGAACAAGCATAAGTATATGACGAGGACTGAGGAAAATATTTTTGACTTCATCACCTAATCCTGAACATAGTTGGGTTTAGGTACCTGCAGCTCCATGTGGACATCACGAGGTGACAGATCTTAAACTGCAAATCACAAAAACTAATGCTGGTAGAGGCGTAGAATAAAAATGCAGAGAGAAGTGCTCATTACATCTTCCTACTTTCCCTCCACAGCTGTGAATATATTCTCAGAGTTGAGAGTAAATGGTGTAGCACATACACAGGGCACAGTTCTCCAGGGTTGGGCTCAGGGTTTAGATCTGAAAGTTAATAACTAACATTGCAAAGCCAAGGTTAAGTTCTTGGTAGAAACACCGTATGGCATCACACCATAACAGCAACTCCAACACTAACAGCCCTCTGTGCACACCAACATTCACTACAACACTTTCACAAAGCTTCAAAACTGTGCTGACTCTGATTGCATGAAGAAACAGATTTAGTTTTAAATGATCTGCGTCCACGAAGCTCTGTGGATAATGATCAGTTTCCCTGCGACTGGTGCTGCAGCAAAGAGTGTTTTCTAATGCTGGGGACTGAATGAAGATAATGACAGGCAGAACTCTGCATACTCTTTCATCTGATTCACACATTTTTAGACTTTATATAACAATTAAAGTGTTTGGCACACAACGCACAGGAGACTGAGAGCCTAAAAATGATCCTGACTTCATTTAGGAAAAACATTTGATTTGGGTCAAAGTACCAAAGCCTGAACAGGATCAAGACACAAAAAGCAACTGTGTGGACATAGATATCATTCTGGAACAATTTAAAATCATTTATGACTAAAAGTGCCAGACTATAGTTTAAAGTAGAGATGATCTTTTCCCATATAATCATCTAAAAAAGCAACAGAAGTGTGATACATTAACACTACATAAAAACAACTCTCAGTAGTTTTTAGTGATATTTGCTTCGTTTTACCAGAGTAGTCTTAAAGCAGACTTGTAGGTATGCTGTGAAGAAGTAAGCCTGTACAGGTGAGAGAGGTTTGTAAAAACAGGGAGCTTACATCAGTACCTCAGAATCATGATTTCTTCATGGCTGATTCCTTTTGGACTCTTTAAGTTTGCTGTTTCAGGTGTAACATTATAAACAGCTGTATTAGAAACACACAGTATCAAAAGTAAACTGTTAAAGGTGGCAGTCGAGCAGTTTGTACACATGCTATCAATCTATCTAAAAGATCAAGCATAGCACCCAGCAAACAAATCAAGTGCAGCAGCAGTATGTAGACCAGCGGTCCCCAACCTCCGGGCCACGGACCGGTACCGGTCTGTGAGTCGTTTGGTACTGGGCCGTGAGAGCTGAGGCTCGGGTGTGAAATTGAAGAGTTTATCAAATACTTTAAAAAAGAATGGACTTCATATTTAGACTTTAATGACATTCCTGGAACATCAGCATCTGTCCTCTGGGAAGCAGGGAAAGCTGTGATGAGAGGTAAAATAATCTCTTTCTCATGACATAAGAAGAAAGAAGAAAACAAAAATATTCAGGAACTAGAAAAAAACATCAAATCCTTAGAAAAAGCCTATGTATCACACCGAGATCAAGAAATATTAAACAAAATACGCAAAAAAAAAAACTAGAATTAAATGAAATTATTAATAAAAGACTAAATTCTTAGTGCAAAGACTTCGCCTGCAAAATTATGAACACGGTAACAAATCCGGACAATTTCTTGCTAACCAGTTAAAAATCAATAAAGAAAAACAACTATATGTGCTGTTAAAGATTTATCTGGGAATACAATATATGATCTTAAAAATAAACAAAATTTTTAGGATTTCTATGAAACTTTATATACACCACAAATAAACCCATCTAAAAACGAAATTGATCAGTTTTTGGACAACATAACTCTTCCAAAATTATTAGACACCCAAGCAATGGCACTGGATTCGCCACTGACGCCAGGTGAACTCCAGGAAGCCCTGATAAGTATGCCCAATAATAAGGCTCCAGGTCCAGACGGCTTTCCTGCAGAATTCTACAAAGAATTCTGGACGATTCTAGCACCAGTTTTTTACAGAATGTTGCAGGAAATCAAAGAAAATGGTAGACTACCACCAAATATGAACTCTGCAAATATCAGTCTCTTACTAAAACCAGGCAAAGACCCTGTATTTGCTTCAAGCTATCGTCCAATATCCATTATTAATGTAGACCTTAAAATAATCTGCAAAGCTCTCTCGAAGAGATTAGAGAAAATGACCCCCCTTTTAATTCATCCTGACCAAACAGGTTTCATAAAAGGTAGGCACTCATCAACAAATACACGTAGATTACTTAATTTAACAGACTACTCATGCAGTAAAAACATTGAAACCATAATATTGTCTCTTGATGCAGAAAAAGCGTTTGACAGAGTTAACTGGAAATTTCTATTTGCAACTTTACACAAATTTGGTTTTGGAACCTCTTTCATAAACTGGTTAAAAATATTATATAATTCCCCAACAGCTTGTGTCAGAATAAATGACCAGACATCCTCCAGCTTCTGTCTCCTGAGGGGCACCAGGCAGGGATGCCCACTCTCCCCTTCACTGTTTGCAATTTTTATTGAGCCACTAGCAGCAGCAATTAGACAGGCTACAACAATTAAGGGCATAAAATGCAAGAATGTAGAACATAAAATCAGCCTTTATGCGGATGATGTGTTACTTTTTCTCCAAAACTCACAAACCAATATCTCTGGGGTGATTGCATTGATAAATTCTTTCTCAAGAATCTCAGATTATTCAATTAACTGGTCAAAATCTACAGTTCTTCCGATTAATTGCTCCTTCCATAATTCTTCTCCTACACCACTGCAATCTGGAAATATAAAATATTTAGGTATTAATGTTTCTCCTAAGCTTTCAGAATTAACTAAATTAAACCACATCCCGCTTTTAAAGACAGTAGAAAGCGATCTGGCTAGATGGAAATCTTTACCCATATCACTCATGGGAAGGGTTGCCGCTATAAAAATGATGGTCTTGCCAAAAATAAACTATTTGTTTTCAATGATCCCAAATAAGCCATCACAAGATTGGTTCAGATCTCTAGACTCATGTATTTCTAAATTCCTTTGGAAAGACAAACCCCCACGTATCAGCTTAAAAACATTACAAAGGACCAAGGATAAACTGCCTAACTTTAATCACTATTTTTTAGCCAACAGGCTTCAGTTCATCTCTAGATGATTTAAACACAGCTTCTTAGATGAGCCCTGGCTAGATGTAGAACAGGCACTATGTAATAATCTAGAAATTTCAGACCTACTATTTATCAGCTCAAACATCAAAAGACATGAATGCTTTAAAAGCATCAACATCAGCTCTTCTCTGACAGCATGGTGGGAGTTTCTAAAAAGGACAGCGTCCTCATTAATCCCATGCAAACGTACACCTATCTGGAACAACCCTGATATATTACAAAACAATAATATGATTAATTTTCCAGAATGGAGTTGTAAAGGAATTAAATACTTAGAACATATATTAGAAGGAACAGAATTTATTCCATTTGACAGACTAGTTACACAATATGGGATCAACAAGAAAAGATTTTTAGAATATCAACAAATTAAATCCATAGTAAAAAAAGAGATTTAACCTCAGTCAAGCTGAATTACAAACACCACCAAGTGCGGTACACTTTCTTACTCTTAAATCCCCCAAATTATTATCTAAAATATACAGAACACTTTCTAAAATAGATGAATCAATATCCCTTCCTATTGCAAAGTGGGAAGCAGATTTATCAGTAAGCTTAGACCAAAACTTCTGGTCTCAGGTATGCTTAAAAACATTTAAATTGATTAAAAATCCCAGTCTGCAATTAATACAATACAAAATACTACATAGAGTGCACTATACTGGTCATCGGATGTTCAAGATGGGCTTTACATCTTCCAACAACTGCTCACACTGTCAAGGCAATACACCAGACAATTACATCCACGCTCTTTGGTTCTGTCCACCAGTGCAGAAGTTTTGGCGTGAGATATGTGAAGACTTATCAAAGTGTCTGAAATGTAACATTCCAGCCTCCCCTTTAGTGTGCTTGCTGAGCAACTTGGATGAGGTCACTGCAGAAATAAACACAGCCCACATTGTTTTTACAGCCCTATGCATTGCCAAGAAAACGGTCCTCCTTAACTGGAAAAATAAAAAGAATCTTAATTCTAATCAATATAAAAACCATCTAATAGATCACATTAGTCTTGATACAGCCTCTGCCACCACATTTGATCAATCCTTTGGGCTCCTTTGATCGGCTTCATCACCCTAGTGGGGTGGGGGGTCATGGTTTGGTCCTGCCTTCGCTATTGTGGTTGATGTGGAGGTTGGGACGGGGTTAGGGCGCCTGGAGAACCCCTAGAGACGTTATCCCTGGAGGGCTCAACCCGGGGGGTTGTGGTCATAACCTGGTTAGTAGCTCTGGTTGCTCTTAGAGGGTGTTCTCCTCGTGGCTGCGTGCAGCGGGGCTGGGGATGGTCTGTACTGGCGGACATAGGTTACTGGCCTGGTAGCCTGGCTGCCCTGAGTGGATCCGGGGCAGGCGGGGGGCTTGGGGTTCGGGGGTGCTTCGTCTCCGTGATGGGGCTCTGGCTGGGCCTTGCGGGCTTTGGTCCTCGTCGGTGTGTCGCTGAGGTTGTGGGCGGGTGGGTGCACGGGGCTCAGCCCTGGCGCAGGGGCCTCTGGTGCATCGGCCTAACTGGGGGCTCTTCAACTGGCAGGAGGTTGTTCCATCCTTGCAGAAGTCCACTCTGCAGGTGGGGAGAGACACAGGAGAGGTGGAGAATAAACCTAACCTGAGTGTCTGTTGTCTTGTGTAGTCTGGAGATGATTGAATGTTGGGGTGGGTATAGTTTCCTCTGCGGTGGGTGGGGTGGGCTTCCCCAGGTCCTGTGGGGCTTGGCGGTGCTGCTGCCGTCAGAGGCCCCGGTCTGGATGGGCCTGGGCTCCCTTGCCTTGGTGGGTACCAGAGGACGGGGTGCCTACTGGGGTCAGTGGGGGGAGTTGGCCCTAAGGAGGGCATCTTGCCCTCCTTCTTTTCCTCCCCATCCCCGGCTGCCTCCCTCTTCCCACTCCACCACACCCACCCACACAGGTAGGGCCTTGGGGTGCGGGTGTGTCACCAGGGTGCAGGGAGGCATCCCCCCTCTGTCCCCTTCTGGCCACCTGTGCCTCAATTTTATTTCACACAACTTAGACATCCACATTATTCACACTCTCATAACACACACACACACATATATATATATGTATAGGGCCTTGAGGGTGATCACGTTAACGGCGTCCAGAGGACGGTTTGGGTATTCAACCCTACCTCTGGCGCCGGTGCCCACCTCTCAATTTTAAATCCATGTAGACACTGAGGGTTCTCGGGAGGGGCCGTGCTAACACCTGCTACTCTCTGGCAGCAGCACCATGCCCTCCCTTGTTTTAAATGCACTTTAGAACAACACGCAGCAACACTACACATGAGCGGGAGGAGGGAGGTATGGGGTCTTCACACACCCCGTTCTCTACTAGCCATCGGGCGGGGACTGGGAGGAGGTGTTGGCTGTCCGATTGGCCTCCCTGCTGCTGCGGAGCCTGGGGCGGTCAGCTTGCCTCCACCCCGGGAAAGGGTCACATCTCTTGGGTCTGGTGCCGTTTCCCCTCTGGGGCGAGGGTACCTGGACCCGGGGCATAGAGTATGTTTGGGGAGTGTGATTGTGTGTACATGTCCATGTATGTCTATCCCTACGTTGGGTGAGTGCTGAGTGTTTGTATATGTGTGCATGAGGGTGGGAAAGCATGTTTATGTCTGTGTGTGCCTGTTTGTCTGTGTCTATATGTCAGGTCGGGTCTTAGACTCCACCTCTCTGGGTACTCCCAGGCCCTCCAAAGTGTGGAGGCCTATCTCCCCTCACCACACTCCCTGCTGGTAACTGATGCCCTCAGGGGTTGGTGCTTTGGTGGTTCTTGGTGTCCGGGCTGGGCGGTCAGGTATGCACCAGCTCACTCCCGTGGCTACTTGGCGGGGCCTGGTGCCTGTCGCCGGTCAGGCCTCTTCCGGGGCAAGGGGGCCCTCGGCCTCGGCCCTCGGGCCTGCAACTCGGTTCACTCTGGCGCAGCTGGCTGCCGGCCGAGCCGGCAGGCACGCCGGTGCAGCCCCCTCTGGCTTCTGCTCCGTGGCTACTGGGTGACCCCTCATCTGGGGATCTCCTCAGCCCTTCCCAGGAGGGTGGCACAGATGCCCCTCCGGTGGTACTCCTTGGGCTCTCGCACTCTGGGGCCTCTGGATGTCTGGAGCCTGGATCTCCTCCATGCCTGCTTCATGCCCTGGGGACGGGGCTATGGCCTCCACACCCTCTAGCAGACCGTTACATGGGGAAACCTTTTTTGTATACAAGCGCGTTGATCCACACAGGTGTGCACACGGGTGTTCACTGTTCGTAGACATAAACTACACCTTTCTTAGCTGCTACTCCAAAGCACATTGTGCGCTGTCTGTCCTGCGTGCTGCACAACAACTTTCAATATTTAGTATTTACTGCTGTTCACACTTAGCTAGATTAACGTGATGGCGTTGTGTTTAGTATGTTGCTTTGTTTTTTTTGCTTGTTTTCTCTTCTTTTTCTCTCAACAGGTGATCCAGGAGATTTTTTTTTCTCTTTGTCTTTATAAGTGCCCTTTCTCACTGTCCCTTTTCCCTTCTGTTTTTCTTTTCCTTCCTCTCTTTCTTTCTCCCTTTCCTATCCCCCAGTCATGTCTGTCCCATCTGTAACAACTGAAAATAAAATAAATAATAACAACAAAGTTTGATCAAATGGACCAATACGGCAATGCCATGATGATCCATTTGGCAAAATAAATCCATTTGGTATCCTTGTTGGTCTTCAGACAACAATTCTGACGGCTAAAGAACCAAATGGGACAGACAAAAAAAAAAATAAAAAAAAAAAAATAAATAAATTTATGGTTTTCAGGGTTTGTATCGTTAACTCGGTTTCCCTGGGTCTTTCCCGTGTTGTAGTTGTGCGTATTATTTTGAAAGAAGTGTTTACGCGTTACCATAGCAACCAGAGAGCATTAAGGGGCAGAGAGGAGGATGTTACTCTCAGTGTTGTTGGTGCATTTCAGGAGGACGCTGCTAATAAAGTTACACAATTACACAGTGAATTCACCTTTATTGTTATATTTACAAAGTACCACCGTTTTTGTCTCGGTCGTATCGTTTTATTTTGTTGTATTTATCCGCCACACCTTAAAGGCCGGTCCGTGAAAATACTGCCTGATGTTAAACCGTCTGTGGAGCAGCTAAGGTTGGGGACCGCTGCTTTAGACCACCTGTAATGTAAGGGCAGCCTGGAAAGCACTGAACAGTTCTTTGTGGGCTTCAAACTGATACCTGCCTCAAATTTGTACCTAACAGTGTCTGAATTTGGCCCCTGAACTTGACCAAAAGCCTAATCCTTTTTGTTTAAACAGAGGGTAGACATTACATCCTCTGGTGCTCTCAGATCCATGCACATGTCTTTGTAGTACAGTGGTCAGTGATTTTAAACATATAAACACACAGAGAGAGAAATAAAGCCATGTCACGTTCACTGTGTTGCTCAGGGTTCACACAGCTTGGAGCTCAAGGTTAGCAGGCCTGCAGGGGCTCACTCAACTCCAAGAAAATGTCTCTTAGAATCAGCACATTCAACTTCACGACTGCCTCATGCAGTCACACACACCCTCAAAGCTTGTTGCTGCATGATCATTTGATACGGTTATCTGTAGAAGCTAATGTCCTGAGTCTGTGACTGTTATGGTGGGTGGGTGGGTGGGGGTGGGGGGAGCTTGTTTGTGTTTTTGTGTGCAAGTGTTTTGAGTTGATCCCACTGAAAGTCACCTCTGATAGCCATTATACACCCACACGCTGAAATATCCCTCAATTTCTCTTACCCCCTACCAACTAACTCCCCCACAAAGCACACTAAACAGCCACGGTTTGTTGCTGTGTTTCTCTGATTTACAGAGGATTTACAGCAATGCCACAACCATATTAATATTTTGGCATATGCTTCAAGGACTATTTGGTGGATCTTAAGCACAGCAGTAGATCTGTGACACGCTGCTGAGGTTTGGGAGTCAAACATGTTTCTGAATCCATTGTTGTCCAACATATATCACAGCTTGTCTGTAATAATTGTGTCGTTCTTTGTGTTTGAATAAATATACGTGCCCATCGCTCTTTTCTTTTCAGCACCTGCATCTTTAATTTGAGTGTACCGGTGCACAATTATGCAGGGAGGCTCCGTCCTTTATTTGTATGTGTGTGAGTCGTATGTGGCTATAAATCACCTGTGTGCCTTTGTCGTACTGCTGCCTGCCTCTCAGTCTGTGTTCGGTGATAGATCCTGACACGCTGCTGTCTGAATTATTGATTGTCTGATCTGAAAGTTTGATGCTTAGCCTTAGGGCTGGATTAACCTGCTGCCAGCGCTGCCATCTCCACCTCTAAGGTAACCGCAGCGCTGACACATGAATACACATGCAAACTCATATATTCATATATACATTTACACATATGTGTCCATGCAGACAAGAGATGCCAGTTACTACTCAAGCAGATGATGAGCAGCCTCCCACAAGCCAGTTTTCATTGTCTCTGTTCATTTGCTTTCCTGAACCCCCTGAATAGCTTGGGGGTGGGGTGGGGGCTCTCACAGGAGATAAAACCTTTCCATACTGTATAATTCTTCTAGAGGTTCCGGTCCCTTTAGGTTACGTGAACAGCACATTTATTCAGGTCTGCTTTTGAGTTAAAAATGTATTTCAAATCAAATATTAAAGAACAACATGTCTGTGAAGGTTCTCAGTCATCCAGGTCGTCATAGTCAAAGAAGAAGCTTAACTGAAGAAGCTTCTCGGATGAGAGGTGAAACATCTTCAAGCAACTTAAAGAAGTCCAGACGCTTTTCTTTGCAAACTCCTTTGATTAAAGAACAACAATAATTTGTCTGATAAAGAGAGAGGAGGCCGACATGGTGGTGAGAAGAACGGTAGAGATGCAAAAGACCAGGTCATGTGCGTGAGCATTCACACCGTTCCATCATGGTGTAGATGGGAAGAGAAATGGAGCAGTGGAATCTTGACAGTAGACTAGAGCTGTGGAGTGATGTGGAGACAGGATCATAAGTTTGATCCTGGAAATCAAGCTGGAAAGCTGAGGGATAATGTTAGAAGCTGTGAGTGCACATGCTCCACAAGCTAGATGTCTGAAGAAAAATTCTGGAGTAAGGTGGATGAAGTGGTAGTGTCACCAAAGGGTTAGACTGGTGATTGGAGCAGACCTCAGTGGACATAAGGGGACAGAGATGATGAGGTGCTGGCAGGTATGGTGTTATGGCGAGAAATGCAGAAAGACAGATGGTGGTGAAATTCAAAAAAAGGATGGAAATGGCTGTGGTGAACATATATTTCAGGAAGAGGGAGAAGTAGAGGGTGACATATAAGAACAAGATGCACAAAGGTGAACTACATGTTATACAGAATCTGTAATCTGAGAGAGAGACTGTTAGATGGTGGCTAGGCAGCGTTGGATGGTCATTTGTAGGATGACTATCAAAATCAAGAAGAGAAAACAAGTGAAGGCAGAGGTCAGCAGGTAGTAGTGGAAGTTACAGTAGGAAACATATTGTACAGTGTTCAAGGAGGAGTTGAAACAGGCTCGGGTTGGTAGAGGAGAGGATGTGTGGTACTGCATGAGGAAGTCAGGAGCAGCACCGAAGTACACAAAAGTTTTAGAACAACCCAGTGTTTCCATTTTATATTGAAAATTATGTAGTTTAAGTTCTCATTGCACTCTGAAATGAAAGCATAGTAGAAATAAGCATTTGGAGTTCAAACAGAAATCATGGAATCAGTTTATAGACCAAAGTGTATTCTAAACCTCTGACTCATCAGAGTAGCACCTTTGGCTGATATAACAGCTGAACACACCCGTGGCATTCTTTCTACAATAGAAATCAAATGTTCTCCCATATCAGTAGCAGAAGTTCCCATAAATGTGGAGCTTGTAAGTTGCTTTGCTTTCACTCTTCTGTCCAGTTCATCCCAAACCAGCTGGATGGGGTTTAAGTCTGGAGACTGTGCCGGACACTCCATGTCTGCAAGCTCACCATCTTGTTCTTTGTTCCTGAGGTAGTTCTGGCACAGCTTGGACTGATGTTTTGGGTCATTATCTTGCTGTAGGATGAACCCCTGACCAGCTAGGTCCATACCAGAGCGTACTGCATGGTGCTGTGGTAGCTGTTTTGGTTCAGGGCGCCTCTCACTCTGTACAAGTCACCGACCCTGGATCCAGCAAACAGCCCTACACTATCACACTTTCTCCTCCATGTCTGACAGTTGATGCCACACACTGTGGAACCGTCCTTTCACCTACTCCACGGCGTACAGAGATGCTGTTTGATGAACCAGAGATTTCACATTTGATTCATCAGTCTATAATACCTTATCCCAGTCTTCAGTAATCTGATGGTGGAGTTTCATGGCCCAGACAAGCCTCTTTGTCTTTGGGTCTGCAGACCTCTTCCTGTCACAGTTTGTTTGTGAGCCTTTGGATGGTGAAGGAAACTGTACTCACTGACACCTTGATCTTCTTTGCAGTTTCTCTGTAGGACAGACCTACATCTGTAAGTGTTATGATGGTCTGTCTCTCTTCCATTGTTGATTGCCTTTGTCTCGCCATTCTTGTACCAACACACTACTTTCTGCAGTAGAGTACACCTGTAGGAATTAGCAGCACCAGCTTTCAAGCTTGATCAACCTCCATTGCTGCAGAACAGCTTTAAACTGTTAACCCATGTTGTGTTCTCTGAAAAAGGCCTTTTTGTATAATTCTGAAATGTACATTATTTTTCAGTTTTGGCTAACTTTAACTTTTTACCATTTCAAGCTATTCATTGGACTTGAATTGCAATAAATAACTGGAAAAATTGGGCTGTTCTTTTTTTTTCTTTTTTTTGCCTGTCCCGTTTGGCTCTTTTGCCATCAGAATTATTGTCTAAAGGCGAAGAAAGATGCCCAACGGATTTACTTTACCAAATGGACCATCCCAGCCTTGCCGTAATGGTCTATTTGATTCACCTTTTATTGTTTATTTTATTTATTTTTTTATTTTCACTTGCTAGATACGGGACAGACTTGAATGAGGGAAAGAAAAGGGAGAAAGAAAGAGGGGGGAAAAACAGCAGAGAAGTGGGACGGGGATAAAGGGCAAAAAACAAAAACCAACAAAATAAGCAGACAAAAAATACAAATCTCAATCACCTGGATCACCTGTTGAGAAAGAAAAAGAAAACGAGCAGAAGAAAATGAGAGCAACATAATAAACAACATCACGATGATATATGTGAATATGACAGTAAATACTAAATATTAAACATTATTGTGCAGCACGTAAGATCGACAGCGCACAGTGTGCTTTGAGGTAGGAGCCAAAAAGGGTGTAGTTTGTGTGTGTGAGCGACCGTGTGTACACCTGTGAGCATGAACGCGCTTGTTTTTAAAAGGTTCCTTCATGTAATGATCTGTTAGAGGGTGTGGGGGGCCACAGCCCCGTCCTCCAGGGCATGAAGCAGGTATGGAGGAGATCAAGACTCCAGACATCCAGAGGCCCCCAGAACACAAGAGACCAAGGAAGACCAACAGAGGGGCAGCCGCGCCACTATCCCAGAAAGAGCTGAGGAGAGCCCCAGATGAGGGGTCACTCAGCAGCCGCGGAGCAGAAGCCAGGGGGGGTTGCAGTGACGTACCCGTGAGCTCCGCCGGCAGCCAGCTGTGCCAGAGTGACTGAGCCCCAGGCCGAGAGGCCGAGGGCACCCCAACCCCGAAGGGGCCTGAGCGAGCCCCAGGCTCCAGGCCCCGACAAGCAGCCACCAGGAGTGAGCCGGTGTGCACCTGGACGCCCATCCCCGGACACCAAGAACCACCAACGCACTGATGTCTGAGGGCGTCTGCCACTGGCAGGGGGAGTGGTGGGGGGAGATAGGCCTCCAAACCTTGGAGGGCCTGAGATGTCCCCAGAGAGGTGGCGTCTGATACCCAACCTGACATATAGACACAGACAAACAGGCACACACAGATACAAACATTCATTCCCACCCTCATGCTCTCATATGCAATTACTCAGCACTCACCCAACGTGGAGACAGACATAAATAGACACTGTACACACAATCACACTCCCCAAGCGTACTCTATACCCCAGGTCTAGGTACCCTTGCCCCTGGAGGGGGAAACTGCACCCGGACCCAGGTGGTGTTACCCTTTTCCCTGCGGTGGGGAGAAGCAGACTGCCCCGACTCCGCAGCAGCAGGGAGGCCCCACATTCCAGACCCCAGTCTGAAAATTGGGCTGTTCTAAAACTTTTGATTACTAGTGTATGTGACGCTGGTGCAGGACATGTATGAAGATCGTGGGAGTGGAGATTAGTGGAGCCAAATGCTGAACACAGTGGACGTGGATGATTCAAACAGAAGGTGGGCTGTTTATTGGGGGCTGATAAAAAACAAAAACACACCCAAAAGGCAGGAAGAAAACTCAAGATTAAAACTAACTACAACTACAAACTGGGAAAACTAAATACTGTAACTAAACATGCAAACTCTGGAAACGACTAACATGAAACCTGTCATGGATACCTGCAACATGGAAACATGGAGGAATATTCACTTTATATTTCCTGAGAAGTTTACATTGGTGTTAAATTGCAGTAGGAGGTATAGCACTGAGTCACATGCTTGTGTGTTCAAGGCATCATAGCATAAAAAATTACACAACGAACAAACGAACGAACAAAGAAAGAAAGAAACAAACAAGGCTAATGCCCTGCATGTAGTGTTTATACTTAGCCAGGCTAATCAGAATCAGAAATGCTGATTCTGATTCGTCTGATAATGTTGTCCTACATTTGTCAGACGAGTGAGGCTCTGATCGTCTCGTTAAAATGCTGAATCTACGCTGTTGTTCATGTTCTGCCGTGGTTTTATTCTCCCGTGTGTCACACCATGCACAGTCTTACTGGCTAGTCCTAAAATCAACCACAAACTGATATCAGTATCTCTTGTTCCCCCTGCTGTATTTGGATGTAAACATTGAAGCTTTTGACACTAACAGCACCAAAGCAGCATTTGTGATTTGAAATAATGCTCTTATGAGCACTAACATCCTGACTGATATCATGCACAATACTGTAGATCAACTATGTGATTTAGCATCATCCCCATATCAGCATACAGTCTGGAGAATAACTTGGTTAAACAACATTTTAGAAGGATATTAAAATGTCTGCTTTCAGATGGTGCTTTACATCTTTTATGACACAAGCATTGTTTTCCCCGGAGAAACTAAAATCTAATTCTAGCACCTCCCCCTCCTGAAACTTAAGCTAATGGGTGCCATTTATTTTATCAAATACATTTGGCTTGGTCAATGATTATGTGCAAGATGAAATTATAAATGTTTTCACAGATTTTCTGTTATATTCTACCTTCAGATGGAAACTATGAGAAGGTTAGCATAAGGGAAATGTCTGGTACAAATAAAGAAACATATGTTTTAGGCATAACTGCAAAACTCTGACATGAAATGTAGCCAGTGGATCTAATGTCTGACATGTTGCTGAGATCAGTCAAATTCTAACGGCCATTTGAACACAAAATCAAATGGAACAATTTCAGCTTGTAGTCGCCAATGGTGAGTATCTGCTTTTAACAATGACAAGTCATTAACAAGTCAAATGGTGTCACAGTGTTAATCAGGGTTTTGGATGATTTAGGCTACGTCCACACTAATACATTTTCGTTTGAAAAACGCATCGTTTTCTCTCCGTTTTGGCCTCCCGTCCACATGGAGACGGCGTTTTCGGTCAAGGAAAACGCAGCGTTTTGAAAACGCCGTTTTCGCGTTGCAGTGTGGTCAGCGAACCCGGAGCCTTTACGAAAACGATGACGCATTTTAGTCATGTGATGCAGTCATGCAACCAACTAAACCAAGGTAGCGGAGGGCATTATACAGCAGTTGTTTTGACAGCCCTATTAAAGATTAATATCAGTCTGTACGTGCTCCAGATAGCTTTTCTTCATATTCTTTAATTCTCACTCGCTTTTGCAACTTTGTACTTTTGTGTTACTCGCAGCAACAACTCCACCTCATTGTTAGTCCATTTAAAAAACTCGGTGCTTTTCCTCAACAATCTGTTTCAAAGAGCCGGAAAGTAAATAAGCGGCAGACAGAAATGAGGCAGGTCGAATCGTCTCGCGCTTCACGCATGTGCAGGACTGGAACGTAAGCGTTTTCGGCCATTTCAATGTGGACGCACAACTCTGTGAAAACAACTGAAAACGATACTGTGGACGTCGAGCGTTTTCAGACATATACACCGTTTTCAAATTTATTAGTGTAGCCTTAATGAAAACAGAATCCACAAACGTCAGCGCAGACAGAGCAGATCATCACAACCCTTGAATGCAAAGAGAACATCTTTGTCACAGTAGGCTCAAAGTTTGAAGGCTTTATCTTTAACACCATTGGACTCGTGCTGTGGACGTTTTCTGTCATACTTCATATTCTGTGAGAAAACAAGTCAGGACAGAGTTTGGAATAATGGAAGGAACCTGCAGTTTAGTTGTGTAGGCAACTACACAACTAACACGTCTTTGGCACCATCGTCATTCATCATCTGTGTTCCTGCCTGATCTCAATAGCTGACAGGTTTGAATGAATTCTTGGCCTTTCACATAGTTTGGCTGCACTGCTCTCCTGCATCGTTCTGTGTTGTTCAGTAACTACATGACAAATAGACAAATTGTCAATCTGTGTTGATGTTACAACTGAGTGATTTCTTACAAATGAAGCTCCCATTATGAACATGTCTCCTGTTTGTTAACAATCATAAAAAACCTTCTCCGGTGCTCAGGTAACAGATGCACGTATGTGGTAGATTTAGCAGTAAAGTAATTACAGCCTTGTTGGGTAAAGCCATAAACTAATGGCCTCCATCAAGCAGTGCTACTGGCTGTATTGTTAAAATGCAAGTGGCTTTATTTATTGGTCTTTCCCCTGCCCGTCCCGAGCCTTTTCCTCTCTCCATCTTTTTGTCTCCTCCTGTGTGCTGTTTCTCTTTGCTTATCTGTCACATTGCTGAGGTGAGTCCTCTGTCTCCTGATTTATTCATGATATGACTTTTAATATCATTCACTATGACACCAGAGTCTGCATCTCAAATTAAAATCCTTCAGGCAGTGTGTGTGCCCTGTAGTGTACATTGTGTAGTGCAGTTTGTGTGTGTATTTGAGAGCAAAAAGAGAAAATCTATGAGAGCGCATGCTTAAATAATTTTCTGATTATGTGAGGACATTACAGAACTGTAACATCAACCAGAAAAATGAATATGTAAGTATGTATACATATGTATATATGAGGGCAATCCCAAAAGTAAGGTCTCCCATTTCTTTAGAAATACAAACGACCGTTTATTTTCTATAATATTTACGTCATTTTAAAGGTTGAAGAATTATTTATTTTTCTACATAATCGGTCGATGCATTTTTGTCGACGCTGTGGCAGTTTTAGGATGCCCGTGTCATACCAGCTCGCCGCCATATCCTTCAGGAAGCGTTGAACCTCGTCTTTCACCTCCTTGTCGGAGCAGAATCGCCTTCCCACCGCTCTAAGCTCTCTGCACCACTTGCAAGCGTTTTTAACATCCGTACACCTCCAAAATTGGTGATAACTTCAACCGGTTTAACGCCTTTTGTGTTCAAAAATCGAAAAACTGCACAAACCTCACACTTGCCAAGCAAGGATTGAGCATCCCAGTGAAACCGTGCACGCTTGTTTGTGCAGGAAGCACCAATCACATCAGTGTGGCCAACAGCCGCACGAACAGTTTACCTGTGTCGCCACCGCTTTGGAGACTTTACTCTTGGGATTGACCTTGTATACATATATATATATATATATATATATATATATATATATTCATCCTTTATCATATATGCGACTCATCATTGAAAATCTCTATGGTAATGTGGCATCTCAACAATTAGCCAGGTGTAATTGAGTGAGGTGCATGATTGTCCCCAGCAATTGCAGTGATGGAAAGGCATGCCATCCACGAGTGTGTGGGTGTCGACTACAAGCATGACTCCATGTGTGTCTCCATGTTTTAATGGGCGCTATAAGCTTTGATGGAACATTACCAGTTTGTTCATGAGTGTGTGTCAACATATGTGGGTGGAAAGGTGCGCTTCTGAAGAGCTTTCTCTGTGTGAACGCGTGGGTGGGATTTTGTATGTGTTTATCAGTATATTGGAGAATTTGTCAGAAGCAGTTGAAAGTGACAAAGAAGGGGAAAAGCCAAGTGAAGACGTGAAGTGTGCTTTTACACTTTGGCTGTGTTTTCAGTCCATGCTGCCTCCAACACTTTTGCCCTTTCTTAAATGGAGACATGTTAGGACTTTGCACTTGCAGTTGCTGTGTGCTTGCTGTCATCTCACGACTGATCCTCATGGAGCTCATTGCATACGCTCAGCGCTGCATACCAGTGTCATGGTTCACAAGTGTGAACCATTCAGATAATATAGGCAGTCGTTACAGACATATATAGAGTAAATGGCAAACTGAGTAAAGGAGATCTATTATTCTTTTTGTTATTTTATATCATATATAGTATAAATTTCTATGAGCATTCAAAAAAAAAAAAAACCCAGCAAGCTAGTTGTTTGTTCACACCATCACAGATGAATCTTTAGTGTTTGCAAACGTTCGTCCTTCATTAGCTACTTTGCACAGTCAGGAATGTAAACCTTTAATATGAACAAAAGAAGCTCAGATCTGATTAAATGGTCACGACCAAAAAGTGCTTGTTTCAGATGCTGAGTGAACTGAGGAGCAGCATCAGATAAAGAGAGATTTTTTTTAACAGTAAATTCTACAAAGCTTTTCGAGTGGGGCTCTATAGTAAAAATATGCAACTAGAAAGAAGCATTAAAGGTCTATTTTAAAGAAGAACCTGGTGATTATCATTAATATTAACTGAACTGCAAATAATAAAAGCAGTGATTCAGTGTGGTTTTACACTTCACTTCCTTTTAGCATTATGCTACCCATCACCTCAGAGGTCAGTGTGTTTTCTGAGCCAAATTCTGATACAGTTCAACAACTAAGTAAAACTAAGTAATGGTAGTAACATCACTAGACACAACTGCAATAACTCCCTCAAGCTACAACCAAGCTTAAGGAAGTGCTTCATTTAACAGCAACTTAGCGCTTCAGCAGCAATAGAGGTAACCTGTAGTAATGAGGACACTGGGAGTAAATGTGAGTGTGAATGGTTGCCTGTTCTTCTGTGATAGTCCTGCAATAGACTGGCGACTTGTCCAGTGTGTACCCTGCCTTTAAGCCAGTGGGACGGGCCCCAGCTCATCTTTAATGCTGAACTGGATAATCAGAAGAAAACGGATGGATAAGTTATGGATAAAATATCTGTCATCTCTTTTCCTCATTTTTTCATTCATCAACAAATAAAACTGTCCTGCACTAACATGCAGACTTGAACATGCAGAGAACATGTCTCCTGTGCTTTGTCCACGGTGCTATCTAAAACATAGGTTACTCACACTTTTGTAATTGTGGTATTTCCCTGCTACATGCATGTAGCTGTATATGCATGCTGGTTTGTGATGTTTAAAGCAGGCTCTTTCTATTTGTTGTACAGTGTGTAAAGGTGGTGTAGGTTTTAATATTACATAAGGTTCCCTCTTGCTGCACTGTCTTAAATAAAAAAGTTCACACAGTTCCAGGTGTTCACCAAAGTTTATAACTTCTGTTTTTGTTGGCATTGTGTCAGTCTCTGCACATGACTGACAGTCTGAATATGTACAGCTCTATCATAATGTATTTATTTGATGACACAGCAGTGTGTATGCTGAGCAACTTAGCCGAGGAAAAGATGTTATCAAAGAAAAATGACACTAACTCAAAATAAACAAAAACCTCTATGTTGATAGCTTTTATTTAAAATTTAAATAAATGAAGCTTATTAAAATGCTCAGATGTCTTTGATCCACGTGAAGAAGCATCATTGAAAGATAAGAATCTCACCTGGACAGAAGAGAACACAGATAACAGTCAAGTGTACCATCAAACATACAGGGTGTGAGCCAAACGCTGCTATCTGTTTTTCCTCATTAATGCAATATGTTGTCACATTAATTTTTTTCCTGAACACTTTTCTGTTTGTTGGCAGCCTCGAGGCCATTTTCATCTTTATGAAAACAGAAAGCTGCAGACAAACAGTAGGAAACGTCTGCCCATCAATGCATTTTCTTTACTGCTTATCCAGTTTAGGGTCACCTTTCCATCACGGGGATCACACAGAGACACAGACACTCCCACAGTACAGCCAACAGAGAACTAGGGATGGGTATCGTTTAGGTTTTATCCGATACCAGTACCAAACCGGTACTTTTGAAATGGTGCCGGTGCTTAAACGGTGCTCGAACCGGTGCTCAAAGAATGAAGAACACACACTTTGTCCAAAAACCTCTCATGTTTAACTGTTTTCCACTTTTTCTTTGGTCATTTTAGCCTTTTTGGCCAGGGTGAAGGGAGTATCTGCCATCAAACAAGAAGACAGCCGCATGTAACTACGACGGTGTTTGCTAGTTCACCTTACATGCATTAATGTAATAATGTGGTTAGCGTACTCAACGTAAATTACACACGAACAACATGAAGCTACTCACGCAGAGGAGAACGGCTGCTGCTGCCATCATCATCCGTCATCATTTCTGCTACGCTGACAGGGCTAGGGGCCAGGACTCTACTCTTCGGGTTTTTGGGGGATGTTGCTAACTCCGGGTCCGATAACAGGCACCACACCCGCAGTAGATGTGCACGGTGTCAAACACGGCGCATTTCTCGGCTTTAAAAGAAAACGCTATGCGTCGCCAGGTGTTCCATCAGATTTGAGGTGTTACCTCCTTTGACAGTATCACAGTATCACCTTAAAGCACTTGTTGCAGCCTGCTGAGTTTGCATCTTTTGCTGTGAAGTACAGCCAGACTTTGGATCGCTTCGCCTTGGGCATTTTTAATCTGTAGCTCTGCTCTAAAAGAACGTACGTACCTGGACCCGCCTACTACGCTTGCAAAGGTAAAATGACTGACTAGAATCCAAAGTGTATGACATCTCAGGAAAAAAAAGCACCGAAATAAAGCACCGAAATGTGCGCTGCTTTTCGGTCTGGTTACTACCGTTTATGTCAGAACGGATACCGGTACCCATCCCTACAGAGAACCAATCAAAGGTTTACCCAAAATGCATGTCTCTGGACTATCTGAGGAAGCTAGAGTATCCAGAAAACCTACAGAGGCACAGACAGGGCCCAGGTGACCAGTGGATTTGAATTCAGGACCTCCTCATCATGAGGCAGCAGTGCTCACCACAGGATAAGGCACCAAAGTACGAACCAGTTGAAAAGATGCTCTGAAATCACATGCCAATGGTATTCATAGAGAAAAACAAACTAATCAGATTAAACACCAGCTGAGCAGAAGTGGCCGCTGCTGTTTATGGGGTTTATTTCCACAGCAACTCGGATTCAACTTCAGACGTTCATACTAATACTCTGATATTGTATTTGTTGACTGCATCAGTCATTGGTTTGTGTGGTTTTCCTGTCTCATACTGGCAACACAGATTATTCTAACTGTAATTTCTTTGTCTCTTTGAGACTTTCCTGAAACATTAAAAGTATTTTCCTCTCTTTTCATTCATAAATGTTAATTGCCTCACATTAAACCTAACTTTTGTGTTTCATGCATTAAAGACAAGAATTAAAACATTAAAACATTTAAACAAGGACCCTGGTCTTAGTTTGGTAATTTATCTTAAACTGGATACTTAGACACACACACAGATATATCAGGTCAAACCTGCTGTTAACCATATTAAAGGTGTTTTTTACTTCTACCCTTTTGTCCTTTCTTTCAACATTTATTTTTATTTTAACGTAGTTTCATCTCAAATAGTCAGTTAAAGCCGGCACAACTGGAAGGGTTATCTTTTGTTTGTTATAGCTTGGTTTTCTTTTATATGTGTTATGGGCCCCAGGAATGGTGCCACAATAACAAAGATGAAATCCCTGCAAATACAGGTAAAGTTCAGGAGCAATGAAGACACAGTGCACTCGGTTTGCCTCTCAGATTGCATCTCTTATTTAAGTTTCAATAAACATGAACAGCATTAACAATATCCATGTGTGCATGACTCTTTCAGTCCCAGTGTCCTTAAAGTTTATATCTGTCCATTGTCCCAAGTCACAGGCAGAAAAATAAGTGGATTCACACTCTACACTTTCCACCATTTTACATGTACTTCATGTGATCTCTCAGTGCAAGCAAAACAAAAGTACACACATGCTCTGGCTTAAGCGATTGAAAGCCACTATAATCTACAGTGAATTTACAGCAATATTCAACTGCATTTAAAGCAAACAACACTCTCATCTGGTTGAAATTAAAGTGGACAACTGTACCTGTTCTGAATACTGAAATTGAGGAAAAATAAACAGACATCATTTACAGAACACTGAAGATGAAACTCGCTTCTGTATAACATGGACAACTTCCTTCTATTTTACATGTCATTAACACTCACATATTAAACAGCTTTGTACTTTTCAAACCTCAGTAATACTTAATCAATAAAACATCTTTGTATCAAAAACTTTTTATAAAATAGTAAAGTGTGCGGGAGTGCCAACCTTCATAACGAAAGAAAATAAATCTATATGCATGACCTTCCTGCAAGACAATGCTCTGGGCGCCACGACCCACAATACCAAAACATTACCGTGACGTTTCTGCTAGCGGCCTGACCCCGCTGTCTCGGACTGATGCGGGTCCACGCGCGGCTGCTAACCCCTAACCCTGCAAATACAGGTAAAGTTCAGGAGCAATGACGACACAGTGCACTCGGTTTGCCTCTCAGATTGCGTCTGAATAGTGGGCGGAAGTCCATCCCCCTAACACAACTGGGCGCACCTGCCTTGAAATAATAGTTCCACCTGAGGTGTTGCTCCATTTTTATGTCCTTCTGTACAGTCCATGTGACAAAATAATATACTGCATAAATTGGTCATGTTTCCAAAATCATTTTGAGTATTCATAGACACAGAAAATAACAAATAAACAAATTAAATAAATTACATTAAATGACTAACACAAAAGTGGACACACATTTAAGGTGTGCCACATATACAAAGTCACTCAAACTACCTTTAAACATTTTTACTTTGAACAAATTTAGTCTGACTTGCAGTTAAAAGGTTTAAGATCTTTTGCTGTACGACTTGTTTGCTAAATCGAACACTTCAGAATTTTACCAAGTTTTATCCAGATATTTGAGCTAAAGTGTATATTTGTACACATTTGTACATTTGGATATAATCTGCCAGACATTAAATATTCTAACATATCAAACATGAAATAGTCTAATGGGTATGAGATGACAAATATCAATAAATATTTTATTTAATCTGTGCAGGGGAAACCTGCAGTCAGCTGAGACTGAAGAAGTCACTTGGATGAGTGACGAAACGTTTCTCCCACAAAACGCTACGTCCAGATGAACAGATTCAACTTTTGGATATTTAATCTGTACTGTGAACTTTTCAAATGACACATTATAAGCCCATCATTTATTTAGTTTAGAGTCTTGATACAGAAATCTGCTGGAGCCACTTGCTGAGCTGGGGGGTCACTGCACCGAGTGCTCCGATTAACACTGGGACCCCTGTTGGCATCGTTCTCCACATCTTCTCGCGCTCTTCTCTGAGCCCTTGGTACTCCTCAGGCTTTTCATCTTCCTTCTTCCTGATGTTGCCGTCACTTGGTATCGCTACTGTCACCGTCTGACTGAGGCAGACTGTGTGTATTGCGAAAAAGGACTCAAATGCAGACCAAAACAGAATGTGAAACGTGACGTGGAATAACAAAAAATGAGCCATTTATTAAGGCTGGTAAAGAAGTACAAAACAAAAGGCAAAGATGAAACTAAACAATAAAGTAAACTGGGTGAACCAAGATTAAAGCATGAAAAACCCTTCAACATGGAACCTGGCATGGAGACATGGAAAAAACCTGGGTCAATAGACCCAGGAACGTGACAGCTACTTCTATCACTACGACCATCTTCATCTACTACTAAGTTGGTTAGCCATCATCAGTTTGTCTGTGTGTATCTGGAAGTCCCACAGGATCTTAGCTCGGTCATTCTTAACCACCCTAGAGGACATGTCCCATTTTGACCTTGGGAATTCCAGGCCATACTCGGCACAGATATTCCTGTATTCTATGCTATATACTAGGGGTGCAACGGATCAAAAATCTCACGGTTCGGATCGGATCACGGTTTTAAAGTCACGGATCGGATCAATTTTCGGATCAGCAAAAATAGAAAAAAAAAGACAAAAATTCTACTCGCCGTTTACTTATTTAAGTATTTTTTGCCTATTAAAAAACATTCAACTGAAGACTCATTCCACGCACTTATATAAAAACAAATTAAGGTGCAATATGGACATTATGGACCATGCTGGGCAGCCTCTGCATCATCTGCACATGGCCATAAACAACCAGAGGAGTCTGTTCAGTGACAGGTTGCTTCTCCCAAAGTCAAGTCCTTTGTCCCACACGCCATCAAACTGTTTAACTCCTCGCTGGAGGGAAAACGGGGACAGAGGAGGGGGGAACAAGTAAGCTGTAGTGCCTTTTCACTGTGCAATAGTTTTTGTTAATATCCAACGGTGCAATAGACTCACAATACTTGAAATGTGCCGTTCCCTTGTATCCTTATTCCTATTTATTCTATTTATCCCTTTTGTATACTCTGTATTTATATATGTGTAAACATTGTATATTTCTGCTCACATTCTGCAACTTCTGTGGGTGCTGTGCTATTGAAACTGAATTTCCGGAGGAACCCACCGAGAAATAAATAAAGTTTCATCTAATCTAATGTAATCTATAGGGCAGTGCAGGGCTTTGTATCTACCTCTCCGCTGTGATATAACGGGCGGTCACGGTCACGTGGCTTTCCGTTGCCCTGGAGCTCCACCCATTTGTAGTTGGAGCAACAGAAGATGCCTGGGACAGTTCAGCCATAACTTTAAACTTCTCCTGCTCATACATGCTTGGAAGGATCTTGTCACTGAAGTGGACGCCAAGCGAGATATCATAGCGTGGCTCAAGCACGCTCATCACAGTTTAAACCTTGTTTTGCACAACAGACGACGGCCTCCCGTCTGCAGCTAAACACCCCATTAGCTTTTAGCTTTAGCCCGGTCGGACTGGGCAGCAAAGGGCTGCTTAAATGCCGCAAACTCCTCTGCTCCGCTACTTGGACCGCTAGCGCTACCGCTTGACAGACTGACGACGCGCACCATACACATACTTTTTTTTCTTTTTCGAATCTTCGGATCACGTGCGTACCGAACCGTGGAGTGGGATCGGTTCGGATTTCGGATAAACCGTGATCCGTTGCACCCCTACTATATACTCTAGCATATAGTACTATACTATCCTATGCTACTGCATTGAGTTAAAGGCTTTGTTATCAACAATCCAGGCAGTGCACAGGTTGGTCAGCCTAGTCTTGCAGTCTTGAGCAATTGCTTTGTCTACCAGTAGCTGGTGTTTTGCACCTCTGGTATTCCTGCTCTTTCTGTGCCCCACTCATGTATTGAGCCATGTGCCTGTTCATCTTAGCTGCTATGATGCCTGACAGGAGCTTCCATGTGGTGCTGAGGCAGGTTATTGATCAGTAGTTGGATGGGACCAGTCCCCTCTTCAAGCGCCTGACCAAGACTGTGAGTCTTTGCTTGGCAGTTTCCAAAGCCTCAGGTATGGAAAGCTTGCTCTACATCTTAGGCACTCCTTTCTTCATCCCATCCTTCTGCAGCTCCAGTGAATGGCTGATTTTATCTGCATTGCCTTGATCTTGGCCTCTAGTCTCCTTCTCCATGGAGGGTACTGCTCCATGTGGCCATTCATTTTGTAGCCAAGCATAGCCAAGCATTTTGTTGCACGCATTTGTGACCACTCGCCTTGATTATTGTAATGGACTTTATATTGGTATTGATCAGGCTTCACTATCACGCTTGCAAATGGTCCAGAATGCTGCTGCTCACCTGTTGACAGGGACACACAAACGTGAGCACATTACCCCTGTTCTTGCCTCCTTACACTGGTTGCCTGTCCATTTTAGAATTCATTTTAAAATTTTATTGCTTGCTTTTAAAGTCTTAAATGGCCTGGCTCCTTCTTACCTGTCAGACCTTCTACACCGATACGCTCCACAAAGGTCTCTCAGATCATCTGACCAGTCACTCCTTGCTGTCCCCATGTTGAGACTGAAACACCGGGGGGACCGAGCTTTCGCTGTTGTGGCCCCCAAACTATGGAACAAACTGCCCCTCCATATTAGGCTGGCCCCAACACTTGAAATGTTTAAATCACATTTAAAAACACACTTTTTTTCAAAGGCTTTTTAGGAGTATTATCAGAGTCAGTTTGTGGTCAGTTTTTAGTCAGCTGTTGGTCATTCTTAATCTTTTTACTTTGTTAATCTTATTCATCGTATATCTTATTGTTTATTTTACTCATGTTTTAATATTTAATATATACACTGATTTATTTTTTATCTTCTTTTTCAATTATGTATTTATTTTGTTTATTGATTTCATTGTATGCTTAATGTATGGTTTTTAACTGCTATCTCTGTTTTATTATTGGAAAGCACTTTGGTCAACTTTGTTGTTTTTAAAAGTGCTATATAAATAAAGTTGGATTGGATCTCGGTGATCACTGCTGCTGTGGTATAGATCGGGTGATTAGTTGCAGTGATGGTTGCAGTAGGTTGTAATGCTGCATTCACATCTTCTAGTAGACCTTCAGATGGTGCTTCACGTAGTCTTGTAATCAGCCACAGAGGTTCCAGGTTTCTAGCTTTGCCATGATCCTATCTCTCAGGTCAGCTGCTCTCACACTCAACGCACCTTCAGTTGCACTTGGGTCCCAATCTTTAGCGGGAGTGATGATATTTGCTCTCTGACCTGACATCCTGCCTCCCCGTTGCCATACCTTTATTGTTTTACCTCATCAACATCCAGGTGTGATAGCAGTTCCTTCTTCTGAATGTTGGAACACTGACCTACTAATTGCTTTGCTGCCAGTTGGGATGTTGGGTATTGAAGTTTTCATAGGTCATCTAACCGCTGGGGTTACTTGCATAATTGCATTCAAAGAGTGCCTTGTTCTCATCCATTTACGCCTTCTTGGTCCAGTAGCCCACTTCTCATCAGTGTGTCCTGGTTCCTCAACACTTGATGTGGACCTTGTTAATCTGGGTGACATCAAGGAAAATATGGCTTCAGTTCTTGCTCATATCCAAAGTAGCTCTTGGGCATCTAGCCTAGGGAACCTAACTCTGGATACAGATGCTCCCAAGGCATCTATACATGCATACATGAAGGATGAAGATCCTAATAATGCAAAGGGAAAGATAAAGGTCATGGGACAGTTCTCTAAACTATTTTGAACAACTTTCAGCTGTGCATTACTTCCTCTAAAGCACTGTGAAGATTAGGAAGCAGGGGCGATTTTAGCCCATTTTGGGGGGTGCTTCAGCATCCCCAAAATGAATCAAAGCACCCCCAAAGATTTCTTACTTTTTTTGACAATATTTGCTGTTTGTGTGACACACTACTAAAAATATAAAAAGCATACAGTACTTAATTGAGACGGAACATTTTAACAACAAAAGTATAGATAACCCCTCCCCCCTCCCAAAATGGTTTGTTCCAGCTCGACTCTCCCCTGCTCTGGCTCTAGGGTCGTTGCTGCCAGAGCGATGGTGGCTGAGACCCAGCGGAGCGGAGGTGGAAGCACCTGCCTTAAAACAGGACATATTAGCTGCATTTAACCTTCAGTTACTCTTTATGTAGTTAGTATGTTTCGTTTTAGCTGAAAAACATTACACCCAGGTAGCCTGCTGTGTTGAAAACGTGTTTCCCGACTATGTTTGCTGCCCTACAATCCGTCCTGCTCTGTAGTAAATTCAGCGACATTTGACCGTCCGTCCCATTTAAATGTATACAGCCTATTTAAAATCTAAAACTTAACATTGTCCGTAGCCTGCTGTTGTTACCACTGTCCTGTTTGAAATGTAATGAGAGAAACTCGTTATTTTGTCCTATGTACAAGGTACTAACTAGCTAACTGGCTGGATGCCCATTAACCTTATAACTCCACTGTTGTGTGTGTGTGTGTGTGTGTGTGTGTACAGAGAGACAGCCAGGTTCATAATGGATATGAGGAAGTTTTTTCAAAAACAGGAGCCACATTCAGGTAAAAGTGTAAGAACAAATGATCCATCAATAAAGGATAATGTTGGATCAGTGTTTCAATATTTTATATCTTTTATTAGATGTTCATGTGGTTTGGTTATTTGCCTTTTGGTTGAAAGTACACTGAGAGAGGACTTTTTTATTAGTGATCTTAATAGTATTTTTCTTAATCTAATTGAATCCAATCTATTTGTGTATGATTGTCAGTCCAAAGAGGGAGAGAGGAAAGAGGGGAACATGAGGAGAAAGTACAAGGTCAGGAAGAAGCAGGTAAGAAAACAGACAGGGAACAGTGACAGGCAAAACAGAAACTGTTAAACTGGCAAAGAAAAAAAATTAACTAATTTTACTCATACAATCTGGAAGTTGTGTTCTCCCTATATTAGAGCTGCTGTACAGAATCTGCCAAACAAACTGGGTGGTCAGCCCTGGCACTGCATTACAATATTGAGCTTCAGTCAGAGGAAGTCACGGTTGCCAAAAACTTTTTGAAGCTCAAGAGTGAGGCTGGTGCCATTCCAGATATGTTAACATCTTCTGGATAATCAGATCTTCCCCACACTGAAAACTGTTATTCAGGTTGCCCTAACAAACCCAGTTAGCAGCTGTAGCTGTGAAAGGTCTTTTAGTGTCTTGAGTCAGCTCCATACCTGGCTGAGAAGGACCATGGGTCAAAGCAGACTCCAGCTCCTGGCTGTGATGTCAGTTGAGAAAGAGATGCTTGAGAGACTTGACCACCAAAATGTGATAGACAGATTTGCCAACCTCAAGCTGAGGCGACATAGGATAAAAGAAAAGAAAAAATCTGCAGAGCCGTAGTAGTATCTGCGCTAAAGATCTTTTCATACATTGTATACATTGTACCAGAGGCCAAGGTGTCTCCATTTTTTTAAATTTTTTAATAATATTTTGTACATTTCAAGGACTCTTCTATTTTTAGAGTGTATTTTTTATGTATCTGCATTATATTATACACACACTTTAAAAGTGAATCTCTGTCCAAAAAATGCACTCAGTTTACTTTTTACTGACTATGAGCATCATTCATTATTCTCCCGCAGTAATTAAGGTTAGGATATGTTTTGTTTTGTTTTAAATTCCAATCCATTCTTCTTTAGCAGCATTTAAATAACCTTTATCAGATTTGATGGTTTTGTTACAGACTTCTCAAAAAAGTGTTTTGCTTTTCTTTCTCAAATGTGGGGATTAAATTGTGTTAAAATGTACAAAACAGTGATGTCATGTTTTGTGACGAGGACCTAGGCACAGAGAGACTTGATGAATTTAAGAATCTTATGACTTAATAAAGAAATCTGCAGACTTGCACAGAGAGGGTAAAATTATGATGACTGATAATGGAGATGAAGACAACAGACGATGAGGACAGGGAGGAACAGGGGTTTAAATGCACCAAGGAGACAGTCAGAGGGAACTCGGGACAACGGGAGATATTTAAAGATGCAGGGACTGACAGAGACAGGGAAGAAGTCTCATCGTGATGAGTAAAGTTTACCTTGCCTGGATGGGCAGCTCTCTGGGTGCTCAGCACCCCCAAAGCTCTGATCCTAGAATCACCCCAGTTAGGAATGTCAATCAGATGACATTTCAAAAAGAACAGTGAGTGTAAAATATCATCTTTGTCACGCACAAGACATATCATCTTAGCACTTGTTTAAAATCATTAATCACTATTGTTAAAAAAACAGTTTAAAAAGAGCACATCTAAACGGGCGATGAGTGACAAACAGGTTGGGAACTACTGCATTGTGTCGTCTGTCTTTTTCAGGCTCTCATGCACAAACAGAAAAATATGTATGCGTATGGACTAAAAGGCATCGTGGTGGAATGAATTCAGAGGATCTCCACATTCTCTTGACCTGCCCTTGGGTCATTATGTGTGTTACCACCTGGCCCTCCTCTTACCCATAAAGCTGCATTGCGTTGCATCAACAAATGCCCGAAGGACAATAGCAAGGGATGACAAAGGATGAAGATGAAGAGGAGGGTGGGTGCATGCTGTGCCTCAGAGTGAGGGCATGGCCCAGCAGACTCAGCAGTGTCCCAGCGATGCTGGCTGGTTTTTGATGTTTAGAGCTTGGAGTGGGCTTGGTTTTTAATGTTATGCAACTTTGAAGATGGAGTGTTTGAAGTTATGCATGAATTGCACTCATTTCCAGCTTCTTCCTGATTTGTTTTTGTTTTTTTCCCTACCATCTCCTTTTTTCCTTTGAGTTTTTTTATTATTATTTTTCTTATGAGAAGCACAAGTTATGTGTTTGAAGTGAAGGAGTGTTTCAAGGGTACCCATTGTGCTCGTGGTCTTTCCACATATGCATGTTTTAATTACTCGAGATCACTTAAGTGCTGCTGTATTTTATACCATCCTTTCTCTTGAAGCATCTATACTCATTGATTCATTCAGACTCTGCTCAAAGGTAGATTACAAGGAGAAACGATCAAAGTGTCAGACTGGACTGGTATAAAGCACTCTACTCTACCTGAGCACCCAAAGCACAGAGCATCTTGGGGTTGGTATCTTGCCCAAGGACATTTGGCATGCAGACCGGAGCAGCAGGGATCAAATCACCAACCTCTACCTTGTGAACTACAGCAGCCCCAGTGATTGGCTTATTCTTTAACTCATGTTTAATTTTTTTGTGAAAAATTTGATTAATTTTCAATATTTGACTTGATTTAATGCATTACTTTTGCTGCAATGACCTTAGTTGGTTTGACAAGACCAACTTCTCAAGGTGGGTGAGTTTTCTATTGGCAGATACATGTATAATGTATGCAGCAAACTAGCAGAGCCAGTTTACTTTACTTTTATTATTTAAGCATTTCTGAAGTACATGAAGTATGTTACACTGAGGGCTACTGCTAAGCTGTATGCACTAAGGAATGGGGCCAACTGGGGGCCTTGGACGATATTGTAACCACAGTGGGAAACACGCAGTGCATGCACAGTTTCACACATAAATCTGGAAGCTGTGGAACCTGATTCAGCTTCCAGGTTAAATTGCATGTTTGATTGGAACAGTGGAAAGTGGGCTTTCATTCATGTTGGTTTGGTGAGTTTTTCAGAATTGTATCAATCAGTAAGCTGCCAATGGGCCAATGCTTGGGTAACATTACAGGGCGTTCAGGGTGCTATTTTAGGACTTCTATTTTTTTAATACTCTGCAAACACTCAGTCTTAAATCCTTAACACAGTGAAACCACATTCCCTTAAAAAAACAAAAACAACTAAGCAGCATTTGCTGCTTGGTTTCATTATATTTATATCATAATGTTTTTGTGTCACATCTACTTCTGTGTTTGTGTTTTATTCCTTGAGTCTCTGTTTATTTCCACCTCCCATGTTTTCCATGTCTGACTTAGCCTTCGTGTCTCTGTTTGTCTCTTTGTGATTTGTGTCAGGTTAGTCATGCTTCCCCTGTGCTGCTGTTGCACTTCCTGTTTTATTTTTGTGGGTGATGTTCTCTGTCTTGAGTTAGTTTACTTTTCCCAAGACTCATTATTAACTATCCCCAGCTGTGTTCCCACCTGTTACCCATACCCCCATTATCCTGTGTTTTGTCTCAGTCTCCCCTTGTCCGTTGTTGAGTTGTCCCTCATGCTTGTGTTTCTTTGTTCTGCATTCAGAGTCTTCTATTTTTTGGATTCTGTGCTCTGTGTATTATTTGTTTTTCTCTGTATTGTAAATTACCTGCATTCAAGCTTTGTTTCGAGTTCACTCCTGGTTTCGTGATCCCAGCATTTGAGTCCACATCCTGCCTTCCACACTGCCGAACACTGACGTGTAATAACTGCAGTGAGTTTCCTTCCTCTGGCCACAGATCAGGTGGTCGTTGTCCTCCACCTGCTTCAGTCATAAATGACTGAATGTAAAAATGTCATTGCATATTTAGTTCAACACATAAGTAGATACTACCTGATATGGAGCTACAGTGCTGTGAAAAAGTATTTGCCCCATTTCTTATCACTTTTATTGGTTCAGATCAAACCAATTTTAATGTCAAAGATGACCTGAGTAAATAAAAATGCAGTTTTTAAATCATGTTTTTTTTAATTAATAGAACAATATATACATATATATATACAGGAAGGTTAGGTTTAGGATTACCTTCATTTCCATTTTTCTTTTAGCCAATCAGAGGTGGCTTTACTGGTGTGTTTCAGATCATCGTTCTGCTCCATAGCCCAGATGTGCTTGAGCTCCAGAGTTCAAACTAAAGACCAAACATTGTCCTTCAGGACTTTTTGGTAGAGAGTAGAATTTGAGGTTTCATCAGTTACAGATTAACCATTATTTACAAATTGGACTTTACTGTATTTACTGTAATATTACAATAAAATGTAACTAATGATCTGAAACATGTAAGAATAACAAAGTAACAAAAGTCTAACAAAAAAAAATCAGGCAGGGGGCAAATACTTTTTCACAGCAGTACAGCTGCTGTGAACCAGGAGTGAGATGGAGATCGCTAAATAACAGCACACTCATTTTTATAAATCCTTATATGTCAGCTTAAATGGGCCATTGATATATGCAAAGTTAATCGTATCTAATCCATGCAAGTCTCCCAGTAAACAGTATCAACATGTGTCTGATCTCTTCCTATCAGAAGAAACTCATCTAAAGTTTGAAGGACTGCAGTAAACCAGTATTTGAGCTTTGTAATAGATCTATTTTCATTCATCTCTAGGTTTTTTTAAACCGCTCCTAATAAACAACAGAGAGCTGCTCGGCACCATCTATCCCTCCTCTCTGCCCCTTGTCAAAAAAGACAAATGATGTGAATACTTCCTTTTAAGAATGCTGCAGCCCATTTTGGTTCCTTCCGCAGGAGCAATAGTACTGTTCAATATTTAGGATTAGGCTTTGACAGCATGGAGGAGGAACCATTATCCCATTGTCTTGTGAAGTTGCACAGAGTGGTTTGGATCTCTGTGATGTGCACTTTTAATGAGGCCCATTAAATGAAGTGGCAGCTCCTCACAAGGAAAAGTTGGTTGGTGTTTAATAGTTTCACCGCAAGCTTACATAAACTCCTTTAATTCGGTGCTCGGGCACTCTTTCTGGGCAGCGCCGGGAGAAGGTTCCCTTGCTTTGCCGTGAGGCACGCAACAGCAATTAGCCATCCTCTGGAGTCTTAATTAGGGAGCCACTTCGACCTGAAGATGAGTGCATGAGAGGACCACACGTCGGTCAACAGCCAAACAAAAATAGATGGAAAAAATAGAGCTTCCAATTAATTACAGACTCCAAATGAGCGTCCAAGTAGTAGTGGGCCTTAAAGGCAAGAGGAAAAAAGTCAGCCAGGGCTGGTTTGACTCGAGCGATGGAAGGCTGCCACCAATTTACAGGCCTGCTTTTACATATATGGAAGAACGCTCATCCGCCAGCTTGCAGCACCTGGGGGCACGCAGATCTGAATGATCTGAGAATGTGCGTTAATATGTTCTTTAATTAGCATATAACTGACTGAGAGGCGGTTGTCTTCACCAGCTTATCCCTCATTTGGTTAATTGGCATTCAGTGCATGCACTTAGCGTGTTTGCTTGCACGTGTGTGTAGCAGGTTATACCTGCTTTTGTTCTCCCTCTCTGCCTCACTGTGAAGCAGGTAACGCTGCTGTGACTATGGTGATGAGAAGAGCATTGACAAAAGACAATTGCCATGGTGACGATGTACAATATTTGGCACTCGTGTGTCGACGGTAAAGATGATAAGGTAACACATGAATGTTGAAGACTTCTCAATTAGTATTATGACTGCGATCAGCATTAAGGTGCAGCAGTGACATCAGTCACAGGCTGGGTGATGAGTGCGATGATGGCGATGAGTGCTGCGGTGCTAGTTGTGACGGCTCCGAGGCCCGAAGCCCACAGCACGGGCTTCCGTATCAGATTACTGCTGGTCTGCAGGCAGAAGACAGCAGCGTCTCGTTAACTTTAATGAGATAAAGACATGCCCTGCTCTTTGTCTGGGGAGTTCACTTTTTATATTCGAGTGTGTGTGAGGAAATGCGTGCACATAAAGAGTGTTGTTCTGCCACCACCACCACAGTAACCTCAAAAGCATAGCACACACAGAATCATGTCACCAATAAGATGAGAATGCCAATTATGATCAGCAGCCATTTGTATTTCCTTTGATTCCTCGGTGTGCTCACTTCTGCATTAACCATGTTTGTGCTATATATGATTCATGATTGGCTTATTTGCAAATGAGCAATACTCCTGCTTCAACAGACCCTGACAGCTGACATTATACAAATGGTATTTTGCCTCTGTGTGAACGGCTGCATGTGTGTGCGCCTGTAAAATGAATATATCTTTGTGTAGATCTGTTTGTGTGCTGGTAAAAGCGCGTGGCTGGGCGCCGCGCCAGCCTCTAAGTGACAGCACCCCCTCTCATTGGCGCATCTTTGTCTCAGAGACTAATGGCACAGAGAGAATCAATTACCACCATAACATTGGTGATATGCCAGAGCTGCTGGGCGGCGGAGGAGAGAATGAGCCATTCCCATGCACCCTCTGTCTTCACCCACCTCCCGTCCGCCTCTTCTTTCTCCTTTTTGTCCTCTCGTGTCAGCCAATGGCTGATTTGAATCTTTGACTTGTCCCCTCTCTTCCCATCGTCAGGCCTTTGTGGAGCACCGCAAAGAGATGGCACCCATTCCAGACACTCCCCAGAAGCCACAGTCACACCCCGTCATCAGGGAAGCTCAGGATCCCGGTGCTGAGGCAGATAAGAGCACCCTGCAGTTTGAAGACATAGTTCTGCTCCACCGGTCACCGTGGCGATACTTTATTATTTGTAATGTAACAAACAGTAAAACAGCACTTCTGTTGCTCTTCCACGACATCACTGTGCTCATACTGGATGGTTAAAATAACCGAATGGACTTGTTGCTGCTGATCCCTGCATCCTTCTTCCGTGTCATAATGCAACTTGAGTGTGCCTGTGGTCTACAGCCCTCAGTGAATTTACATAACAATGAGCATATCGCTGTAAGTCCATGAATACACATACATGAATAAACATAATAGATGGGGATGGTTTCCCCAAACCTGCAGTCAGCTGAGACTGAAGAAGTCGCTGAAGTCACTGACTGAAGAAGTCACTTGGATGAGTGACGAAACGTTTCTCCCACAAAACGCTACGTCCAGATGAACAGATTCAACTTTTGGAGATTTACTTTCCTGGATGATTGAGAATGCATCAAGACATAATAGATGGAAATAGTTTAGTTGTCATGCTGAGCAGCCGGCGTGTTTGCAGACACGGGAGTGAAAACTAAAGCTTAACTTTTTGTTAAGCTTTAGTTTTCGAGACGTTTAATTTAGGCTGCTGGTAAAAAACTAAAACAAAGGCAAGCTGGGGCAAAACTACACTAAAACCTAAACTGGGATAAGCTTTGGTTCATCTGGTTTATTTCAAAAAGCCAACAGTGAACTGTGTTACTGCTGCTGGGTTGTAGAACAGATATATTAAACCTCCTCAGGTCCAATTTAATCACGTACAGTCTTCTTCTTAGCTCACTGGTGACCACAGGAGGTTAACTGCCTAAAGTGTCTCTTGTGGATACTGTGCTGCCCTATCTGCCCCTGTCCACACCAGAGTGGGTGAGAGGGTACAGCTAGAGGAAGAACTATTTGAGCTCCTGCTGAAGTTTTCTCACTTACAAAGAAATGAAGGGACTCTGATGTTTATGACAGGTCTGTATAAATCAGTCTGCATGTCACTGAGTCATATTATGATGCCCTACAAGCCAGCCAAAATTCTGGCTCCAACACATTTGCTGTACAACCAATCAACCAACCGATCGATCAATTACAGTCACTCAACTTATTATATGTAAAAGCACGCCTGTACAGAATTAATTTCTCCTGTCCCAACCTCTCCACCAGACCAAACACCAAATTCTGATGTACAATCTTGTTGGTTATGACAGAAGCACACATACTGTCCTGTGTGTATTTTATTATTGAAAGTCTTCTTTAAAAAGACTTCATAAAGCTTTGAGTTGTCACAACTAGTGCAGACTTTATAGTTTTATCTTGGCTAGAAAGTCAGTGACTTACACTTTGACCGTGACTGATGGCTACAGTACTTATACCTGGAATTGTTTGCTGGTAAAACTGGTTTAAGTGAAAATTTTGTAGCTCTTTGTGACGATTGCTAACAAAAGGCAGACAGTCTGAGCTCGTTGCTTTGAAAGTGAATATATCCAAGGATGCTCACGTTCCTGTCACTGGGTGCAGTCAGCTACAAAGAAGCCTTCTCCTGTCTTTGTGATGTCTTACACAGTTTCAGTGACTGAATTCATTCTCTCAGGGGAACTAAATTGGGATTGGCTCTCCTCTCCATCTGATTACATTAAGGAACTGTGTGACAATGTACTAATGCTCAACTCAGTGGATCCAAGTTAGTCTACATTCTTATCTTTCTTAAAAATGCACCAAATGCACTAATTTGTAATTATGTCAGTGATTATTTTGCTGTTGCCTTTAAACCTTGTTATAAAAAGAAGAATGGACATTTGTGTAGCCACTCTGTTGCACGAGCACTAAAATACATTTTTGACCCTGATGTAAGTTTACAGTAACCTTCCCCAATGGAAAGCCTGCTGGGCTGGTGCTACGTCCACACACTCACTGACAGTAGAAGGCCGTCTTAGCTGTGAACAAAACACAGTGGAAATCCATGTCACACTATAACTTGACTCAACTGAAATTAAGAGCAATGGTAATATTGTTGGCAAGCTTGATGAGGATTTCTATATTCTGGGTCTGTTGTTGATAGAAGTGTAACAGGGTCTCAGTACAGATGGACTCTTTTGTTTTAAGAAACTTCATAGTGTAGAGATTTGTACTGCTGTGCTGTTGTTACCCATCACTGTGTGTGTGTGTGTGTGTGTGTGTGTGTGTGTGTGTGTGTGTGTGTGTGTGTGTGTAAATCACCACACTAATGCATCCCTAACCCTTTAAAACCTGAACTAACTGCAAGAAATCTTTAATTTTTTGATAATGGAGGGTTTGTTGAACCTTTAGACAAAATATATAAAAATGTATTGAATTTGAATCTGCATATATGACTGTTAATTTGTATCACATTTGCTACATTAGCCATGTTTTTGCAGTTTAGTCATTAAAATGTGTCATGCAATTTATATCATTTTTTTAAGGGTAAAAAAGTCACGATGATGATGTAGAAGTCTCAGAAACTGACAAAAACACATCAAATAAGATACGCTGGGCTTTAAAGGGCTAAAGTCTGCAGAGCTGATCTATCCATCCCTCCGCTTCCTCCTCTCCCTAGCAGCTGCCCAAATCTCCCTCTTTCCAACATTTTTCCTTCTCTTGTTGACTCGGAGACACTTTGTCCCAATATCCAAACTTTCTACTTTTTCTGGAATCTAAAGTAAACCTCCAATTAAAGCAGCTCTATGCTGACAATAACTTGAGCTGCACCAGTAAACAATTTAATATTCAATTTAGGCCTTGCTGTTATTTTCCATCTTCTCTTTTTTTTAATAAAACAATAGGATGAACATGCTTACAGCCTGGACTGGTCCTGTAATAAAGATTGATTGATTCCATTGTCTAAACCAGGCTGTGGTTGTTGTTAAGGTTGATCTTAATGCTAAGAAAATCAAATTTGCTCTGTCTCATGTGTGATATAATCTTTGTGTTCACACCTTAGGAGGGAATGGAGCAGACAAACTGTGCTACAAATCTCTGGGACCTGAATGGACTCCTTGAAGTGCATACTGAATATCCAGTGAATAAATATTAAGGGTGTAGGGTAATTTCCAATAAACCAAGTTCAAAAAGGGAGTCTATGGCTAACACGTGTTCCTGGTTTCCAAAAGAAATGCTTCCAGTTGCATTATGATTTGAAGACTGTTTATTTATTACAAACTGAAGATGTAACAATGAACTCCTTCCTAAATAAGCCTGAAAGTTCCAAAAAATAGCAGTTATCCAGAACTACCTGTGCACACGGTCAGAAAACCGTGAGACTCCTAACCTCTCTGTCCATGCTCCTCCCCTTCCCTCTCACACAGGGTTTCATGCTACTATTGCACTTACATACTTAAAATGAGAGGTACCCCCTTTTAGGTTCCAATCCCAAAACAGTGACTTAAAATTACTTTATGTAAACACATATATTTTCACATTTATTAATCCTGAAAAGATGAGTTATGTAATGAATCTATGACTTATAAAACAAACATGAACTCAATCGTAAATAAAAATAAAGCAGACGTCTGGCGCTTACAAAGGGACTGCATGCATGCATAGCCCAGAAGAGAACATGAGGAATCTGATTTTGTATTTTACTGCAATATTTCAATTCATTTCACTGAGTTTTATATCCCAAAGCACTTTATATTGTAATTCGGTCAGTTTACACCTGGAGATGTCAAATATTTGAAGTACAGAACTCTTCACCACGTCTTTTCATACCAGCTTTGTTAAAAATAAATCAGAGGTGCCTGCAGTGATTGTAGTTAGAGTACATAAAGGATCTTAACAAGCTGACTATCACATTTAAAGGGCAGCAGAAAGCGAGCAGCACGTTCTCTTAAGCCCAGCCTTCAATAAACGAACATCGCCTCAGCCCTGATCTCGCATGCAGAGGTTTTTTTTCCAAATTATCCATCAAATGGAATCAGGCTGCTGCAATTTTTCACAGCTTCAAACAGACTCCTGGAAGAGGGTTACACTAAGAGAAAGAGAGGTGGACCGAAGCATATGACAAACTCATCTGCAGCGTAGAGGAGAAGCAGAGCGTCTGTGGTAGGAAAACTAAAAGACATGTCTGTCTTCTGCTGTTACAATAAATAGCTTTTATATAGTCGGGTAAAAAAAAGCTTTGAAAACTGTTTGGTCTAGACGTGGTAAACGGGCGACATTTGAAGTGTTGCCAAATAAAAGATGAGCTGTTACTCAAAAGCCCCTTCACTTTCTTTATCTCCTTCAGTCTCTTTTCCCTCTGAAGTTTGAACCATTCGTTTCTGATGGCACCTGTTTGAAAGAGGACAAGACAAAAGTTAGAATCACAGTGGAACAAATACTCTTTTATGAGGTATTATCCATGTTACAGTTGGCTTCTGCTCAACTACATTAATAATAATATTTGTCCAGTGGGAAGAAGTGACGAGGTCATACGGTCTGCTCTGTATACGACAGTATTTAAAACAATGTTTTTAATCTTTTTTGTAAAATAACCTTAGCAGGCACAATCGTTTGTTTGGGAATCCTATAAACTCTCTATAAGCTTCTGTTCCTCGTTCTTTTAAAATGTATTTCTATTCTATTTCATTAGCAGCAAGAAAAGAGAAGTGAGACTGAAAGAAGGAAGAAAGAAAAAAGGGAGGAAAAAGTACAACGAGCCTCATCTGTAACAAAATACATTCAGAAAACAGATACACAAACATATGATATGGTTACATATGTGTGTGATTAACCAAACTTCATACTGAGGGGGAGAAACACAGAAACACAGAAGACCTGGGTCATCAGCAGGGTGGGTCAAGTTACTTGAAAATAGTAATTAGTTACTGATTACTTCTCCAAGAAAGTAATCCCATTACTTTACCGATTACTTATTTTCAAAAGTAATTAGTTACTTTATTACTTAGTTACTTTTTAAAAACATTACACAAACTGAATATGTAATAAAGCAACAGACCTTCCAGCCCAATTCTATTTTTTCTGCATCATCATATAAAATGTAATCAAATGAAAAAGTGTTTTATTAGTTTTAATCTTTTAACTTTATGCACCAATCAAAAATTACATTATTAAAGTAACATTTAAACCCATTTTCTATTTTCTTCCCATCTCTGGTCATCAGAATCCCCCCCTCAAAAAAAAAAAAAAAAAAAAAATTTGAGGTCACATGTCCATGGAGTGGGATGTCTACCAGGAGGTAGAAAACCAGATTGTGTGTGAGGATGAGACACACTTCTCTTTACTTCACCAAGCTACACCATTACTGAGTAACTGAGTGCCCCCCCCTCATTAGCATCCTAAAAGAGCAGACTGGATATTTGGATGTTGACCAAACCACACATGGTAGCTGTCCCAAGGGGGGAAGACCGCTCCTTCGCCGCAGCCCCATAACTCACACCCAGAAGAAGCCAGCCACCTAGTCGAGGGCAGCTGCCACTGGAAGCATGGCAGCTGCCCCCACCAACAACCAAGACAGACACAGAGATACCACAAAATTGCAGCAAGAGCCCTTCGTCCATGTGAGAAGAGACCACAGCATACCACGCCCATTAATCAGTGGAAATGATCAGTGGGGACCAGCGATTCACATTCACCCAATAGTGTGTTTTTTTGAGAAGGCAGACGGGAGGTCAGGGCTCTGTCAGGTTCTTCTATAGCAAAACTCGCTCATCCATGTCTTCATGCTTTGTGCACTGGTGTGTGGTCATGTTGGAACAGGAAGTACCATTCTTCTGGCCAAAGAATGGTACTTCCTGAGTCATTACTGAAAAGAACACATTTGCTCTTAGTGATGTAAGGCATGGATGCAGCTGCTCGGTCATGGAAACCCACCCCATCAAGCTCTCTGTTCTAATGAAGTTTGGAGGTCTGTAGTGACTCTGCAGAAAGCTGGAAACCTCTGCACACTCTGCACCTCAGCATCCACTGACCCTCCTCTCTGATTTTACATGGCCTTCCCCTTTGTGGCTGAGTTTCTGTTGTTTCTAATCAGCTCCACTTTTTTTTATAATTCCAGAGTTGACTGTGGAATATTTAGTGTGGACATGTCACAACTGGACTGGTGCACAGGTGGCATCCTATCATAATACCACGCTGGAACTCACTGAGCTTCTGAGAGCGACCCATACTTTTACAAATGTTTGTAGATGCAATCTGTGTCAGGGTTCCTGGGTCGTTGACCCAGTGATTCCAGTTTGTTCATGTTCAGTTTTGTTTGCCACATTCACTTTCTCACTTCCTGTTTTCCGTGCCAGCATACCGCCTGCGTATTGTGTTCCAGTTATTTCCATGTATCATTAGTCAGATTAAGTTCAGCTGTGTACTCACCGGTTTCTAATCATTCATCACCCAGCGTGTATTTAAGTCCTCAGTTCCATCCGATCGTTGTCGTGTCATTAATGTTGATGTTGTGTACGCTGTCCGTGTTTCCTATCCAGCCAGCCAGTTCAGTCATTTCAGTTCAGCCAGTGATCTCAGTTCAGTCAGCCCTCCGTTTCATGTTCTGTTTCATCCGTTCATCATAATAAATCACCAGGCTTCACCCACCTGCGAGTCCTGCATTTGGGTTCCTTCTTCCTCGCCTCCACACAAAACCTGACAATCTGCATGCTTGGGTACTTGATTACATACACCTGTGACCATGGAAGTGATTGGAATACCTGAATTCAATGATTTGGACAGGTGAGTGAATACTTTAACTCATTTAAGGCAGAACCATCCTTTAATGATGGTGAATCTTCCCATGAGTGATGAATGTGAGGGTGTACTGGTGACAAGGCAGCAGTGGGGTGATGTGAACCTTTACAAAGACATGCGTGAATATCAGTCATGTGTTGTTTATTGATGTCTGCAGACTGTCAGTTCCTTTGGCTCACTGCTGTACTGAGCCTGTAGATTTCTGTATAAATACAAATAGGTTAAAGTCTCCTCCTATTGAATGTGTGGGCTCTACTTACGTAGATGTACTGGTGCCAGCGTTAAAAATACTTGAGTAAAAGTACTTATGCAACTTCTTTATTCAAGTAAAAGTAAAAAAGTACAGGCTCTGAAATGTACTCAAAGGAAGAAAGTAAAGGAAGCTCTTTGCAGAACATTTCTACCACCTATTTTTATTTACTTATTTTATTGCAAACACGGTAAAGGACCAAGGCGCCTGACTGCAGCTTCATAGATAATGAGCTAATCAGAACTAGCTTAGGCTACGGAGCCTGAGTGTGTGAATAAAACACAAGAAACAGAAATAGAGCTCAAAAATATATATATTATGTATGTTATGGCAGTGTAGAATGTATAGACAGATGTACAAAAAAAACTGATCGCTGGAGAAAAAAACCCCTGACCTAAACAAGGTCAAAAAACATAAATTATTATTCGATATTAAATTGGAACAGCGTTCTACTGCCATGATAAAACAAATAAATCCATAAATAACAAAGTCAAATAATTAATGCTATATTTCATACAACAACCAATAACCAAACAAATCACAACATCTAATTCTTATAATGAATTTCATTTAAAATAATATTGAAAAACATTCACATGGGTCCCATCAAAGTAAATTAGCAATAAGGCTAATAAACATTATCCAAGGTTAATCAAATATTTACAAAATAGATTTAATTCTAGGTGTTCCGCAACAAGTTCAATATTCTAAAAGGAATTTAACTCAATTCAAAAGTCCCATAGGCCTTTTTGGCATTTAATCAGAAAAATAACAAAAAACATCCAAAACGGACAAAACTACAAAAATCAAATCACTCACTCAACTCTTGAAATGTTAATTTAACGTTCGGCCATAGTGGAAAAAAACAAAAACAACAATATTCAATAAATAAAACCAGTAGTTTTATTTATTGTAAAACCAGTAGCACAATTGTCACTAGCCAAGCGTTAGCTTACCATTTAGAATGCGAGACCATGGCTCCGCATTTTCAATAATTGTAACAAAACAAACAAAGCAAATAACTCACCATTGAGTGGATCGAGAGAGGGTATTACGTTGAATAAATCGGCTGGGTTATTGCACACTGTCAATCGATACGGAGTCCGTAATTTGTCAATATCTGACAAGCACGCCAACCACAGGGACAACAGCAGCAATGAGAGCAGGGGACATGCAGCTGATTGACCCGGAACTTATACAGAGTTCATTCTCGCCACAAAAAAGGGATTCCCGGAAATGGGGTCAGATGTTACCTCAGTTACACTCTCCCCGCCTAATCCCATGGACGTCCTGGTACATGGACTAGGCTGGCAGCGAATGACTGGTGGGCTGAGGTGTGAAGGCATTGTCTCCTCTCCTTCATCGTCTTGAAGAGCGGAGGAGCTCCAGGAAGCTCTGATAAGTATGCCCAATAATAAGGCTCCAGGTCCAGACGGCTTCCCTGCAGAATTCTACAAAGAATTCTGGACGATTCGAGCACCAATTTTTTACAGAACGTTGTTGGAAATCAAAGACAATTCAAGACTTCCACCAAATATGAATTCTGCAATCATTAATCTCCTGCTAAAACCAGGCAAAGACCCTGTATTTCCCTCAAGCTATCGTCCAATATCCCTTATAAATGTAGACCTTAAAATAATCTGCAAAGCTCTCTCAAAGAGACTAGAGAAAATAACCCCCCTTTTAATTCATCCTGACCAAACTGGTTCCATAAAAGGTAGGCACTACTCATGCAGTAAAAACATCGAAACTACAATATTATCTCTAAATGCAGAAAAAGCGTTTGACAGAGTTAACTGGAAATTTCTATTTGCAACTTTACACAAATTTGGTTTTGGATCCTCTTTCATTAACTGGTTAAAAATATTATATAATTCCCCAACAGCTTGTGTCAGAACAAATGACCAGACATCCTCCAGCTTCTGTCTCCTGAGGGGCACCAGGCAGGGATGCCCACTCTCCCCTTCACTGTTTGCAATTTTTATTGAACCACTAGCAGCAGCAATTAGACAGAATTCAGTAATTAAGGGCATAAAATGCAAGAACGTGGAACATAAAATCAGCCTTTATGCGGATGATGTGTTACTTTTTCTCCAAAACTCACAAACCAATATCTCTGGGGTGATTGAACTGATAAACTCTTTTGCAAGAATATCAGATTACTCAATTAACTGGTCAAAATCTACAGTCCTTCCGATTAATTGCTCCTTCCATAATTCTTCTTCTACACCACTTCTACACCATCTGGAAATATTAAATATTTAGGTATTAATGTTTCTCCCAAGCTTGCAGATCTAACTAAATTAAACCACATCCCACTTTTAAAGAAGGTAGAAGGTGATCTGGCTAGGTGGAAATGTCTACCCATATCACTCATGGGAAGGGTTGCCGCTATAAAAATGATGGTCTTACCAAAAATAAATTATTTATTCTCAATGATCCCAACTAAACCGCCGCAAGATTGGTTCAGATCTCTAGATTCATATATGTCCAAATTCCTTTGGAAAAATAAGCCCCCACGTATAAGCTTAAAAACACTACAAAAGACCAAGGATAAAGGAGGATTAGAACTACCTAACTTTCAGCACTACTTCTTAGCCAACAGGCTTCAGTTTATCTCGGGATGGCTAAAATATACCCTCTTAGATGAACCTTGGCTAGATGTAGAACAAGCACTTTGCAATAATCTAGAGATTTCAGATCTACCATTTATCAGCTCAAACATCAAACGACATGAATGCTTTAAAAGCATTAACATCAGCTCTTCTCTGACAGCATGGTGGGAGTTTTTAAAATTGACGGAGTCTTCATTAATCCCAGGCAAACGTACACCTATCTGGAACAACCCTGACCTATTACAAAACAATAAGATGATCAACTTTCCAGATTGGAGTGGTAAAGGAATCAAATACTTAGAACATATATTAGGAAGAACAGAATTTATTTCATTTGACAGACTAGTTACACAATATGGGATCAACAAGAAAAATTATTTAGAATATCAACAAATTAAATCCATAGTAAAAAAGAGATTTAAACCCGGTCAAGTTGAACTACAAACACCATCAAGTGTGGTTCAATTTCTTACTCTTAAAACTCCCAAATTATTATCTAAAATATACAGAATGCTTTCTAAAACAGATGAATCAATATCACTTCCTACTGCAAAATGGGAAGCGGATTTATCAGTTAATTTAGACCAAAACTTCTGGTCTCAGATATGCATAAAAACCTTTCATTTAATTAGAAACCCAAGTCTTCAATTAATTCAATACAAAATACTACATAGAGTGCACTATACAGGTCATCAGATGTTCAAGATGGGCTTTACGTCTACCAACAACTGCTCACACTGCCAAACCAATTCACCGGACAATTATATCCACGCTCTTTGGTTCTGTCCACCAGTTCAGAAGTTTTGGAGCGAGATATGTGAAGACTTATCAAAGTGTCTGAAATGTAACATTCCAACTTCCCCTTTAGTGTGTTTGTTGGGCAGCTTAGATAATGTCACTACGGAAAAGAATATAGCCCATATGGTTTTCACTGCACTATGCATAGCCAAGAAAACAGTCCTCATGAACTGGAAAAATAAAAATTAATCTTAATTTTAACCAATATAGAAATTATCTAATAGATTATATTAGTCTTGATACAGCCTCTGCCACCACATCAGATCAATTGCTCTGGGCTCCTTTGATCAGCTCCATCACCTAGTGGGGGTGGGGGGTCATAGTTTGGTCCCACCTTCGCTGTTGTGATTGGTGTGGGGGTAGGGACAGGCTTAGAGCGTTGGGGGGTTCCCCAGGAGCGTCTTCCTTGGAGGGCTCAACCCGGGGTTGCGGTCATGGCCTGTTAAGTGCTCTGTTGGCTCTTAGGTGATGGTTTCCTCGTGGCTGCGTGCAGCGGGGCTAGGGGAGGGTCTGTGCTGGCGGACTTGGGTTACTGACCTGGTAGCCTGGCTGCCCCTGGGTGGGTCCAGGACGGGTGTGGGGTTCTGGGGGTGCTCCGTCTCCGGGCTGGGGCCCTGGCTGGGCCCGGTCCGGATGGGCCTGGGCCCCTGTGCCCTAGTGGGTTCCAGAGTATGGGGGTGCCTACTGGGGTCAGCGGGGGAGCTGGCCCCAGTAGGCAGTAGGAAGGAAGGGAGGGGCCACTTGCCCCTCCCTTCCTTCCCTCCCCATCTCCAGCTGCCTCCCTCTTCCCGCTCCACCACAATCAACCGCACATGCAGGGCCTTGGGGTGAAGGTGTGTCACCAGGGTGCAGGCGAGGCATCCCCCCCTCTGTCCCCTTCTGGCTGCCTGTGCCTCAATTTTATCCCACAACTTAGACATTCACATTACTCACACTCTCATAACACATATATAGGACCTTGGGGGTGGGCACGCGACACGGCATCCAGAAGACCGTAAGGGTGTACAATCTCTGGTGCCGTTGCCCACCTCTCAATTTCAAATACACGTATGCATTGAGGGCTAGCAGGAGGGGCTATGCGCTTACCTGCTGCTCTGGCAGGTAGCTCCATGCCCTCCTATGTTTTAAATGCACCTTAGAACACACATGCATCAACACTACATATGAGCGGGCGGAGGGAGGTTTGGAGTCTTCACACACCCCTGTTCTCTGTTGCCTGTTGGGGCGCGGGGGGGGGGGACTGGGAGGAGGAGTTGGCCGTCCGATTGGGGTCTGGAATGTAAGGCCTCCCTGCTGCTGTGGAGTCGGGGCGGTCTGCTTCTCTCCACCCCAGGGAAGAGGGTAACACTACCTGGGTCCGGGTGCAGTTTCCCCCTCCAGGGGCAAGGGTACCTAGACCTGGGGTATCGAGTACGCTTGGGGAGTGTGATTGTGTGTACAGTGTCTCTCTATGTCTGTCTCCACGTTGGGTGAGTGTTGAGTAATTGCATATGAGAGCATGAGGGTGGGAATGAATGTTTGTATCTGTGTGTGCCTGTATGTCTGTGTCTATATGTCAGGTTGGGTATCAGACACCACCTCTCTGGGGACATCTCAGGCCCTCCAAGGTTTGGAGGCCTATCTCCCCCCACCACTCCCCCTGCCAGTGGCAGACGCCCTCAGACATCGGTGCATTGGTGGTTCTTGGTGTCTGGGGATGGGCTTTCAGGTACTCACCGGCTCACTCCCGGTGGCTGTGGCTCGGTCGGGCCCCTTCGGGGGATGGGGTGCCCTCAGCCTCTCGGCCTGGGGCTCGGTCCACTCAGGCACAGCTGGCTGCTGGCGGAGCTCACAGGCACGTCACTGCAACCCCCCCTGGCTTCTGCTCCGCGGCTGCTGAGTGACCCCTCATCTGGGACTCTCCTCAGCTCTTTCTGGGATAGTGGCGCGGCTGCCCCTCTGTTGGTCTTCCTTGGTCTCTTGTGCTCTGAGGGTCTTTGGATGTCTGGAGCCTGGATCTCCTCCATACCTGCTTCATGCCCTGGAGGTCGGGGCAGTGGCCCCCCCACACCCTCTAGCAGATCATTACATGAAGGAACCTTTTAAAAACAAGCGCGTCCATGCTCACAGGTGCACACACGGGCGCTCACACACACAAACTACACCCTTTTTGGCTCCTACCTCAAAGCACACTGTGTGCTGTCAATCTTACATGCTGCACAATAATATTCAATATTTACTGTTATATACATATAGATTATCGCGATGATGTTGTTTATTATATTGATCTCTTTTTTTTGATTGTTTTCTCTTTTTTCTTTCTCAACATGTGATCCAGGTGATTGATATATGTATGTTTTGTCTGTTTGTTTTGTTTGTTTTTGTTTTTTGCCCTTTATCACCGTTCCTCTTCCCCGCTGTTCTTCTTTCCCTACCTCTCTTTCTTTCTCCCTTTTCTTTCCCCCAGTCATGTCTGTCCCATGTGTAGCTAGTGAAAAAAAATAAAATAAACAATAAAAACAAAGGTGAATCAAATGAACCAATACGGCAAGGCCGGGATGGTCCATTTGGTAAAATCCGTTGGGCATCTTTCTTGGCCTTTAGACAATAATTCTGATGGTAAAAGAACCAAACGAGACAGGCGAGAAAAAAAAAATAAGAGCGAAGGAGAAGACAGAACTTAACCCAAGCAGAAACATCTGAACACTCTTTAACAGAGGCTTACCAGGCTTGATGTACTGCAGCGAATCTGGAGGATTCCTGGTGCGGGTTGAGTGCCTCACAGGTGGTTCTGCCTCAAGGCTCAGAGGCTCTGATTCGGAAGGTGAATGTTGTGACAAGTTATTTCTGGATGAGTTCATCTTCATCGTCATCATCATGTACGGGAGACACGGGTAACACAGGCATTTTTCTCTTTTGCTTAGTAAGTATTTCCTTTTCAGAAGGTGGTAAATACCCACATGGTAGTAAGAGGTCACGATGTAAAGTTCTCAGTGGCTTGTCTTGGCCTTCTGGTCTGACTGTATACACAGGAAGCTTGACGGCTTTCTTCACTACAATGTACACAGATGATTCCCATTTATCTCCAAGGTTGTGTTTCCCTCTTGACCGCACATTCCTCACAAGAACTCTGTCTCCAACATTCAGCTGTTTTGTTACGTTTCATCACCTTTTCAGAGTTTTCGATAGCCAGCTTGTAACTTTCTTCCAGGTGGGACTTTAGTTTTTCCACATATTGTGTGTGGGATGTTGACCCTTCTTTGGCAAGGGGTAGTCCAAAGGCTAAGTCCACCGGTAAGTGAGGTTGGCGAACAAACATAAGCTCATATGGTGAGAAACCTGTAACATCATTTCTTGTGCAATTGTATGCATGCACTAGGGGCTTTAAGAAATCTTTCCAATGAGATTTTTGTTGAGCTGTCAGTGTTCCCAGCATGTCCAGTTATGTTTGATTAAACCATTCAACAGGATTACTTCTTGGATAGTATGGAGTGGTTCTTATTTTGTGGATCCAAGCCATTTCACAAAGCTCTCGGATGATTCTGGATTCAAAGTCAGGGCCCTGGTCACTGTGCAAGCGTTCTGGAATACCATAATGCACAAGAAAGTTATCCCATAAACACTTGGCAACAGTCCTGGCTTTCTGGTTTGGTGTTGGCACAGCAATGGCATATTTTGTGAAATGGTCTGTTATGATGAGTATGTCTTTGACTCCACGATCTGGTTCCACAGATAGAAAATCCATACACACCAGTTCCATGGGATGAGAGGTTTTGATATTGACCAGAGGTGCGGCTCGTTCAGATGACAATTTACATGTCATTGCGACCACATCAGAATCAGAATCAGCTTTATTTGTCGCTAGCAGGTTGCCCTGCAGTGAGATGGGACCCCCCCCCGACCTTACATACATTACAGACATCACTTGGGGTTACAAGTCGGAGATCGGTAGCGTTACAGAAAGAACACCGAAATGTACACAACAACGGGAGAGTACAAGAGGAAAAAAAGAGACCTCCTCCCATGCTGTGCCTCCATGGTAGGACAGTACGGGAGCAGGAAACAAAAAAACAACAACAAAAAAAGCACATGAACCACCACAGCACAACATTATGAAAGACATGACAAGCCACAGGGTTGGGTAGGGGATATGACACAATCAACACAATGTGCACATCTGATCTGGGACCGCTGCAAAATTGCGCCTCCAGCTGACTTGATGTCCACCTCATGGGGGAGGAAGCTTCGAAGACGTTGGGAGGGGAAGGGGATCAGTGAGTGCATATCAGTGTATGTGTATATGTGTGTGTATGTCCAGAGTCAAGCTGAGACAGTGTCCTTCGCCCTGCCAGGCTAAGTAAACAGTCTTCCAGCCAACTCAGGTGGCCTTGCATGGGATGGGAAGGAACAGTCACAACATAGTCGTTATCAGGGATTGTTTTTGATCGGCTCCAGCCTTGAGCCCGCAGCTGGCGCCGAAGGGGTAGCCGTATAATGATGGTGATTTTTCTTTTGCAAACAACTCATAAGAATTTCAGGCTGTTTTTTAGCACTCCGACACAGGTCTCTCAATCTCCTTTTTTATAGCTTCGAGTTTCCCCAAGATGTTATTAGCCATCGATCCCGAGATCTTGTCACTCTGTTGCTCACAGAGCAGATCCTGAGACCTCACGACCGCAGCCAACTGATCTGAGATGTAGTCCAGCTTCCTCCCTGAGTTGTTGTTTCGGGTGGATTCGTTCCTGATGTAATCCAACATACGCTCAGAGGTGTTAGTTTGAGCATTCACTGCAGTCGTAAGCGCCTCAAGCTCTTAACCATGCTGCTGCTTTCAGTGAGCCCTTTCTGAGAACTCGCACCTCGTCCAATCGTTTCAATCCCAGCGGGCAGCCTTGTGGGGATTTGGACAGCCGGCTCCGCTCTCTCAATTTTCCGATAAGCCAGGGCCAAGCCAGCTCCGATCAGCAAGAACCCTGTTACCATGGTTCCGAATAGGTAGATATCTTCAGCGTCCTCGATCGACAGTCCCGCCAGGCACACGACCCTCCAGTTCTGCCACCCGTCCATCGTGTATCCGGCAGGGAAAGTCCCTCCAGGGCACTCGGGCTCTCCCGAGCCCAGACTTCTCGTTGAGAAGATGGTGTCAATAGCGTTCAGAGACCAGTTGATCAAATCCATAATTCTCTTTTAGGTTTTAGACACAGACTGTGAGAGTGTTCCAGGGAAAGCAATAAAACACAGACAAGACAAGGACACAAGAAGCTAAGCAGGGAAGATAAGGGCAGGAGAGGAGAAAAGTGCGACCGCCTTCGCTGAGAGCTGAGAGAAGACACTAGACATCTTAAGCCAGTAGGACCGGGAACGGACCAATTCCAGCGTTCTGTCAATTCCCATATGACCCATTTGATCGTGAAGGTGGGGTAGTACAACTGGTCGATATTCCTCGGGTAGCACTAGCTGGTATGTGAAGTCACTTCCCACTTGTCTCTTCCTGATGAGAAGGGTGTTTGACAGGGGATTTCTTTAAATCACCCTGCCGTTCTTTGTTCACAGTAGACACCTGAGTTAGAAAACACACAAACACTGCAGATTTTTTTTTAACTCGCGAGGGCAGCCATGGAACGCAGGATCTGCGTCTCATTACTGTCTGCGTCCTTTATTTATACAAGATGTTTCTGTGTGTGTGTGTGTGTGTGTGTGTGTGTGTGTGTGTACAAAGGTAACAACGTCACTCAGAGCAGCGGGTTTTTTCCCCTTTTCTACATCTGTATGTTCTTGTAAAAGAGCTGAGGTTTCACTTCTCTACATCTAAATGTTCTTTAAAACAGGAAGCGGTTAGTAGCTGCACAAGTTCATCACACAAGTTACTAGGTGAAAAGTCACGTAGACATGTGCTTAATGATCAATAAAAGAATACATTTCATGTTAGCTGATCACAAAATACACGATTTTCCTTTGACAGTGTTATTGAGCTCCAGTTTATTTACTTCTCGCAGTAATAGAGGTAGATCAGGAAGTTCTTCCCTCAGCAATGGCAGTGGTGACTCTCCTCACTCAACCTGAGCTATGACATGCCGAATGACAGGGTCAGGGCGTTGTTTGGCTGCAATTTCAGCTGTTGAGATTTGGGGGAGTACCATGGAGGCGAACTGGATGTCGTCCTTGAAACTGTCAGGCAGACTGTTGACATTGACAGACATAGATAACACCAGAGCAAGATCAGGCTCAGTGCTTGAACTGTACACGGGATGACGGTCACAGACTGCTTTGATGATATGCTGGTTAATAGAAACATAATCTGGTTCATTGAGATGTTGCTGTGCAAATTTCCAGATTCGCTCAGGTTCTTTCCGAGACAGAGGATCATCAGACAGTTCACCATGAGGTCGGCGAGACAAACCATCAGCATCCGAGTTCTGCTTGCCAGCTCTGTAGATTAATTTGAAGATGAAAGTGGACAAAGCTAAAAGCCATCTATAACCAGCAGCGTCGAATTTTGCTGATGATAACAGGTAAGTTATTGGGTTGCTGTCTGTAACAACTGTAAACTGAGCACCATAAAGATAGTCATGGAATTTTTCAGTCACCGCAAGAAACTCCAACTTGTGGGCGGGATACTTTGACTCACTCCAGGAAAGACCTCTGCTGACATACAGTGGCTTGCAAAAGTATTCGGCCCCCTTGAACTTTCCCACATTTTGTCACATTACAGCCTCAAACATGAATCAGTTTTATTGGAATTCCAAGTGAAAGACCAATACAAAGTGGTGTACACGTGAGAAGTGGAACGAAAATCATACATGATTCCAAACATTTTTTACAAATAAATAACTGCAAAGTGGGGTGTGCGTAATTATTCAGCCCCCTTTGGTCTGAGTGCAGTCAGTTGCCCATAGACATTGCCTGATCAGTGCTAATGACTAAATAGAGTGCACCTGTGTGTAATCTAATGTCAGTACAAATACAGCTGCTCTGTGATGGCCTCAGAGGTTGTCTAAGAGAATATTGGGAGCAACAACACCATGAAGTCCAAAGAACACAGCAGACAGGTCAGGGATAAAGTTACTGAGAAATTTAAAGCAGGCTTAGGCTACAAAAAGATTTCCCAAGCCTTGAACATCCCACGGAGCACTGTTCAAGCCATCATTCAGAAATGGAAGGAGTATGGCACAACTGTAAACCTACCAAGACAAGGCCGTCCCACCTAAACTCACAGGCCGAACAAGGAGAGCGCTGATCAGAAATGCAGCCAAGAGGCCCATGGTGACTCTGGACGAGCTGCAGAGATCTACAGCTCAGGTGGGGAATCTGTCCATAGGACAACTATTAGTCATGCACTGCACAAAGTTGGCCTTTATGGAAGAGTGGCAAGAAGAAAGCCATTGTTAACAGAAAACCATAAGTCCCGTTTGCAGTTTGCCACAAGCCATGTGGGGGACACAGCAAACATGTGGAAGAAGGTGCTCTGGTCAGATGAGACCAAAATGCTATGTGTGGCGGAAAACTAACACTGCACATCACTCTGAACACACCATCCCCACTGTCAAATATGGTGGTGGCAGCATCATGCTCTGGGGTGCTTCTCTTCAGCAGGGACAGGGAAGCTGGTCAGAGTTGATGGGAAGATGGATGGAGCCAAATACAGGGCAATCTTGGAAGAAAACCTCTTGGAGTCTGCTAAAGACTTGAGACTGGGGCGGAGGTTCACCTTCCAGCAGGACAACGACCCTAAACATAAAGCCAGGGCAACAATGGAATGGTTTAAAACAAAACATATCCATGTGTTAGAATGGCCCAGTCAAAGTCCAGATCTAAATCCAATCCAGAATCTGTGGCAAGATCTGAAAACTGCTGTTCACAAACGCTGTCCATCTAATCTGACTGAGCTGGAGCTGTTTTGCAAAGAAGAATGGGCAAGGATTTCAGTCTGTAGATGTGCAAAGCTGGTAGAGACATACCCTAAAAGACTGGCAGCTGTAACTGCAGCAAAAGGTGGTTCTACAAAGTATTGACTCAGGGGGCAGAATAATTACGCACACCCCACTTTGCAGTTATTTATTTGTAAAAAATGTTTGGAATCATGTATGATTTTCGTTCCACTTCTCACGTGTACACCACTTTGTATTGGTCTTTCACCTGGAATTCCAATAACATTGATTCATGTTTGTGGCTGTAATGTGACAAAATGTGGAAAAGTTCAAGGGGGCCGAATACTTTTGCAAGCCACTGTATGCTACAACTCTGTTTTTTCCATCCTGTTCTTGATACAGCACCACACCAAGACCTGTGGCACTGGCATCAGTGTGGAGGATGTATGGTTTTCTGGGATCAGCAAATGCCAGAACAGGGGCAGAAGTAAGTTTGTCAATGATGGACTCAAAGGCTTGTTGACACATTTCCGTCCATCGGCCTCCAAACAGTTCTTTGGGGTTGAGGTAGTTTGCTGGTTTTACAGTTAGTCTCAGTTTCTTCTGGGAAGGTGGATAACCAGCAGTGAGATCATGCAACGGCTTGATAATGGCTGAATATCCCTGGACAAAACATCTGTAGTACTCAGCAAAACCAAGGCAAGATCTTAATTCCTTCAAGTTTTTCGGCACTGGCAAAGAAGTGAGTGTGGAAATCTTGTCAGGATCCATTTCAACACCAGCCTGGGACACTACATGGCCCAGATACTTCACAGATGTCTGGAAGAACACGCATTTCTCAAGTGAAAGCTTCAAGCCAAAATCCTTAAGTCTGGTGAGAACTTTCATCAGGCGAGTTTCATGTTCCTCCAGAGTTGGTGCAAAAACAATGAGATCATCAATGAAAACTAGACCTTCTTTTAAATTTAGGTCTCCCATGCATTTTTCCGTCAGTGGTTGGAATGTGCTTGGTGCATTGATAATCCCCTGTGGCATCCAATTGAAATCCCAGAATCCCAATGGGCAGATGAAAGCAGTTTTGGGTTTATCCTTCTCCTCCATTTCAATTTGGTAGTAACCCGACTTGAGGTCTAGCACCGTGAACCACTTGGATCCTGCAAGTGCTGAGAAGGTGTCTTCCAGTTTAGGTAGAGCATAAGCATCTTTGATTGTTTGAAGACTGAGTTTCCGGTAGTCAATACAAAGACGTACACTGCCGTTCTTTTTGCGTGCAACCACAATTGGAGAGGCAAATGGTGAGTCGGATTCTGTGATAATTGCGGAGTCAAGAAGTTCTTGCAGGTGGTTCCTTACAGCATCAAGATCTTGAGGGTGAATTGGTCATGGTCTTTGGTTGAAAGGGGTTGGATCAGACAATTTGATTTGGTGTTTAACTTTATTGGTCCTCCCAAAGTCCAGATCGTGTTTGGCAAATACCTCAGGAATACTGTTGAGCTTTTGAATAACACGTTCTTTCCAGTCTGGAGTTAAAGGTGAATCTCCAAAGTTGTACTGTGGTTGAGATGGAGGTAACGACTCTGTAAACTGGTCTGAATACTGGATGTGTTGCTCTTTGGAAATGACTTCCTGGAAGGCGCTGATTTCTGCAATAATGGCTCAAACTGGAATGTGGATTTCATGGTCAGACTCATTACTCACTACAACAGGCAAAAAACATGGCCGACGTTGAGGTAAGTCCACAAGGCAGGTTTTTACCATGTGTCTGCAAGGCAGAGAACTGGAGGTTGGGTGTTCCAGACTAACTGCTTTCTCACCTTGGAATAGCCTTGTGACCAGGCATCCCTCAAGGACAGTGGTTTGGCCGACAGTAATTGTATGTGGTTGGTCTGATTTCAGGATTACAGGAGCATACTGGTCAATCAAATTCTGGACATGGCGACATTGGAGGATTTTATAAACTGCAATGTAACCAGAACCAGTTGGCTGGAATGACTGCTCTGGGTGAGTATCACAATGTTTGCTGTAAGCGACATCAAGAGTGTTGGTGCCAACAAGTATCATGGGGTATGATTGTTAGATGTCAGGCACAACAAGGGCAAGTGTATCAACATCAATGGATGAACCAACAAAATCGGCTGGGAAGGTCATGTTAATTTCGATGTATCCTAGGTATGGCTTGTCCATTTGCTTCTTCTACTTCCAATAGATAATTTGGTGGTTTGATTGGGTGATCTGAAAGATGGGTATTAAAGAAGGAATAAGGAATGGTAGTAACCTGAGAGCCGGAATCAAGAAGACAGTTGAAACGGTTGCCCTTGATTTGATTTTGTCCTGTGCTTTTGGGCCCCACAAGCCCTTTTGGCAGCAATGGAAGTTTGTTGTGGTTTCTGGGACTACTTGTGCATGCAGCTCCTGTGTGTCCCACCGCAGAAGCTGTTTGTAGTTTAAAGATCAAGTATTTTTAGCATCCCATTCTTGGTGCTTTTTCTGTTCAACAAGACTGGGGTTTGCTCTGTTGTTGCAGGTGGAAGAAACGTGGACATCTTTTCTAATAATTGCATCCAGCTTGAACCAGTTAAATAGAACATGAACAGAGAAAAAGAAGGAAAATAAAAATGTATCAATGTTCTGTTGCCTACGCTGTCGAGGGTGACTTTGGCTCTAAACAGGAACCTAAAATCAGCTGTAATGGCTCAGTGTGGATAAAAGAATCAAACTCACAGTAACTTCTATCAAGAGTTCGAGTACATGTTCTCAGTGTGCAGGCTGTCATCAGCTGCTCTCTGTGGATGTACACTGATGATTTCCATCCTCTACACTGAGAGTACACTGTTTATGCTGTCTTTACACCATAGAGTGTAAGGGCGTCATCAGTGTAACGTTAAATGAATCTCTGCTACACTTGATGTAACCTAACTCTGACCATGACTAGCACAGCCACTGTGCATACTGGTTTTTGCTTTGAATACATCACAGTACAGTTACAAGCTAACCTGTCTGCACTAAACTGAGTATTTTCACTGCAACCTTTAAATAACACAGTTAGTCCACCTCGGTTTGTTCTGCAGCATGTCTCACAGTATGAAAAAACATAGGCTACGTTCACACTGCAGGCGAAAGCGCATCAAATCCGACTTTTCTGACCCTATGCGACCCATATCCGATCATGGTATGACAGTGTGAACGGCACAAATCCGATATTTTCAAATCTGATCTGGGTCACTTTCGTATGTGGTACTGAATCCGATACATATCCGATGTTTTAGAAAGCGACTGCTGTGTTAACGGTCATGTCGCATTAAATCTGTCTTTTACGTCACTGACACAAGACAGACGCCAATTATCAGCGCCGGAGAAGACATCGTGAACGCTTCCTGGCCATCCAGTGTAGATGTTAGTGAAACTGTTGGGAAGACAACGTTGGAGAAACGTGAACATTTTATTTGTACTGTATAATCTGCAGATTCTGACAGAAATCTGCAGCTATCCTTTGAAGCACCGCTCCTCTAAAACAGCAATAAGGATCATTATTAGGCCATATTTAAATAACTTTATAACTTAAAGCAAAATTGGGAAACATAAAGTCCGAAGTCTTTATATTAAGGGCCATCAGTCAAACAATAATGTTTGCTCTGGGTCTAAACAGAGCGCGTTGTGTGTGACGTCTTCTTTTGCGCATGCGGGACGCTTTGAGCGTTCACACTAGAGCGCGTTTGCTGTCGCATTTTATTTGTAGTGTGAACAAGCAGACAAAAAAATCGGATTTGATCAAAAAATCGGAATTGAGCATTAAGACCTGCAGTGTGAACGTAGCCATAATGTCACATGTACAGATACAAGAGGACTTACATGTTAAGCTTTAGGTTTACAGTCCATCAAACTCCACTGAGCATCCTTACCTTTGAATAAAACTGCTCGTCTTCCTCTCCTGTCCTGATAAAACTGGACCTTTAGCTGCAACACACTGTGCAACAAACAGCACACAAACAGTTTGTGTGTTTGCTGATGTTTGTTGAGCTGATAGAAACCTGTATTTGAAAAAACCTGCCACTCAAAAAATGTTGCTCACTTTATGTTCGCTCTTCTTCAGCTGGATGCTGAAGTACCACGACCGCAACTTACAGACAGAGTCAGTCAATGCAGTCGTTCCGGTGTTGTGCCAACCCCCCCCCCCCAAAAAAACCCACTTTAACCTTAAGTGAAGTACAGATACCTGAAAATTTTACTTAATTACAATAACAAAGTATTTGTACTTACTGTTCCTGTCACTTCCCACCTCTGCTGAAACTCTTCTTGGAGAATATCAAGTAATTCTAGTAACACATTAGCATTGTCCTGGCCAAATGGACATGGACAAAGGTCATTTTCAATATACGGTACCTGCAGCTTCGCTAACATATCAGCTCAAACAAATACATTTATACCTGGAAGCCTGGAAAAATGCAAACTATGATGAAGGCTGCTGTTGGATTTTGACCACAGACTTACAGGAATGGTTCATATTTAGCTTTATTATTCCTCCTTTTATTTTTTTCCATCAGTTTATAGTATGTGTTGGTTTTTGAGCTTTTGTTTGTTGTTATTGTATTTAAACTAAAACAAGACAATAAAACTTCCAATCATCAATAACAGCAGTAACAGTAGCAGTATTATTGGACATATTGCAGGTTTCCTCTGTGTTACTGACCTGTTGCTGTTCAGTGTAACTAATTACACAACATTTCTGTAGCAGTTTCTTTTAAATACGACTTACAGGCTTTTATCGCCCTCTCCCAAAGTTTATGTTTGTACATGGAGCCACTGTGCTGCAAAGAGAATGTGAACAAATGTAAATGCATCCAGGCTGTTTATGAGTGCGACTTCACATGATGCTGACCTAAACCACAGTGATGTGGGTTGGGATAAGCTAGGTCACAGACTGAAGGAGAGAAGCCAACAAGTACTCAGCATATGTTGGAAGTCCCTCTAAAGGCTGCTGGAAAAGCTCCAGCTGACACTTTCATGATGCTGGCTGAGAGACTGAGGAGTGTGCAAAATTATCAAATTAGATGAAGAGTCCAAGTTTGAATTACTTTCTGATTTCATCCTGCTTCAGTTTGTTATAGAGTGGTGAAAATCCCTTGTTTAAACTTGTGAGGGCTTGTTGTGGGACTGGGTTAATTTGACCTTACAGGATTTATCTCTCTGCTCTCTTTTTAAAGACACTGCACCTTATTGTCTGAGACCAAACACGCTCATTTACCAGAAGTGCAGAGGAAGAGCCCAAGCCTGGGCTTCGGCCTTCAGCCCACAGGGTGGAGAGTCTGGTGGTGGGATAGGAATGCGTTTGGCCAGACAGCCTCATCACCCAGCCTCTCAGATCAGCCTGCCGGTAGGCTTGTGGGAAGGCGGCTACATTATCAAGAGCCCTGGTATGAGCTCGGGTTTGATGAGGTGAATGACCGGCGGTTGAATCACTTCAAATCGTAGGTTTCAACTTCCTTTTTTATTCCGCTGGTGGTGACTGTCATGACAGTATTTTCAGGCTGCGGTTAAAAATTCCAATAGTGTGAGATGTCTGTGTGTTCATCACTCATGAGGCAGCTGCATCAGCACACACAGTAAACACAGCACAGCCACATTCCTATTCATATGCATGTTCTCATTTTCACACGACATGTACTCTTCCATCCTTCGGCACGGGATAACGCTCTCATGCTTTGGAAAGTGAAGATAACTGGACCCAAACGCAGAGACGCCACGAGGCAGAGTCTCAAAAAACTTATTATAGGTGATTAAATTTCAAAAGAAAGAAAAATAAACAAACAAAGGAAACAGGAAACTAAGGTGCTGAAACTAACAAGGTTGACAAGACAAAGGAAAGTAAAACCACAAACACGACACAGACGACAGCAGGTACGTGTAAATACATGTGAAAGTTACATGTGAATTATAACTAAAACAGAAATTAGATTACAAAAGTAGCAAAAATAAAATAAAAATAGACCATGAATCAACATGTCTAATGTAAAAAAAAAAAAAAAAAAAAAAAACCTGTAATGATTTCTTCCCCATGTCATCATAAAAAGACAGAAATGCAACATAATTAAATCTAAATCCAATCCAATTTTATTTATAAACCACTTGAAAATACCCAGCACAGGACCAAAGTGCTGTACAGAAAATAAGTTAAAAACAATAGAATAACAGAAAACAGCAAAAATAAATAAATAAAACCCACAATACATAAAAATTAAAACAGCCCTATATTAAAAAAGAAAACAAGATAAAACAGCATAGAATCAACTAAAATAAAACTTAAAAAGTAAAAACCAACATCTCACGTGGTGTCAAAGGCCAGGGTAAAGAGGTGGGTTTTCAGGGGTGACTTAAAAACAGGCAGGGAAGTGGCCTGTCTAATCTCTAAAGGAAGCTCGTTCCACAGTTTGGGAGCTGCTACAGCAAAAGCACCATCTCCTCTAAGTTTACGCCCAGTCCTGGCTACATGCAGGAGCAGCTGATCAGCTGACCTGAGAGAGCGGGTGGGTGTATAAGGCTGTAGCAGCTCAGAGAGATAAGATGGGGCTAGGCCATGGAGGGCTTTAAAAGCAAATACAAGAATTTTAAAATGAATCAAAAAAAAATGGGCAGCCAGTGAAGTGAAGCTAAAATGGGAAAATGTGCTCAAACTTTCAAGTGCCAGTTAAAAGACGAGCTGCGGCATTTTGCACCCTCTGTAGATGGGTAATATATGATGCGCTGACCCCTATACAAAGTGCATTACAGTAATCCAGCCGAGTGCTAACAAAGGCGTGGATCACCGTCTCAAAGTGCTGCCGTGAAAGAATTGGCTTTATTTTTGCCAGCTGCCTGAGCTGAAAGAAGCTTGATTTTACCACTGCCTTATTCTGATTTTCAAACTTCAGATCACAGTGCACTTTGACCCCCAGGTTTGTGACAGCTGGTTTAACATACTGGGCCAACGTATCTAAATACACATTGGGGGTCTCAGTGGGGCTACCAAAAACCATCACCACAGTCTTTTTATCATTGAATTTTAAAAAGTTAACAGACATCCAAGCCTTAATGTCATCGAAACACTGAAGTAATGGCTGTGTGGAGTATGTAGTATGATAGATCTGACAGATGCTTTCTCAGTACAGAACCAAGAACCATGTAAAATGTTTTTAATATACAAAACTAAACTGAAATAAAAACCTACAAAATTCCAGTTTAGTATTTTAAAAACATCGCTTAAATGACGCAGTGAATAAAAATCAATGAGCAGCAGTCGGTTAGGTCGGGTTAGGATGCCACGCCTACGCTTGAAGCCACTCAGCTGTTTGATGGGGAGGTTGACCGCTGCCATGAGTAAAACTTGTAGTCCAGAGAAAGTTCTGTACATTTAAACATTTATCGCTCACCATTGGCTGCATCGTTGTTCAACAGTTCGTCTTAGTACCAGAAAACACAACTGTTTGGTCCGACAATATGTGACGGTAATTAAATGTGACTACCTTAAATAGCATCATTCACAGACACAAAAAGTCATAATGTGATAAAAATGACTCCTACAATAGGTTCATGAGATTTTTACACAAGAGAGCAGATTTCTCCTGTATTGGCTTCCTTTCATTGGCTTCCTGTTAAATCCAGAATTGAATTCAAAATCCTGCTCCTCACATACAAGGTCTTAAATAATCAGGCCCCATCTTATCTTAATGACCTTGTAGTACCATATCACCCTATTAGAGCACTTCGCTCTCACACTGCAGGCCTACTTGTTGTTCCTAGAGTATTTAAAAGTAGAATGGGAGGCAGAGCCTTCAGTTTTCAGGCCCCTCTTCTGTGGAACCAGCTTCCAGTTTGGATTCAGGAGACAGACACTATCTCTACTTTCAAGATTAGGCTTCAAACTTTCCTTTTTGCTAAAGCATATAGTTAGGGCTGGACCAGGTGACCCTGAATCCTCCCTTAGTTATGCTGCAATAGACGTGAGCTGCCGGGATTCCCATGATGCATTGAGTTTTTCCTTTCCAGTCACCTTTCTCACTCAACATGTGTTAATAGACCTCTCTGCATCGAATCATATCTGTTATTAATCTCTGTCTCTCCTCCACAGCATGTCTTTATCCTGTTTTCCTTCTCTCACCCCAACCAATCACAGCAGATGGCCCCGCCCTCCCTGAGCCTGGTTCTGCCGGAGGTTTCTTCCTGTTAAAGGGAGTTTTCCTTCCCACTGTCGCCAAAGTGCTTGCTCATAGGGGGTCATATGATTGTTGGGTTTTTCTCTGTATTTATTATTGTGCGATCTACTGTACAATATAAAGCGCCTTGAGGCGACTTTTGTTGTGATTTGGCGCAATATAAATAAAATTGAATTGAATTGAAATTGAATTGAAGTTATAGTAATATATTAAGTTATGCTTTATTGAATAAAACTACAGAAAAGAAACAATGAGCCTAATAATATTCTTTAAACAATATTAATTGAATTGAGTTGAATTGAATTGAATTCATTGTTAAGGTAAAGGATGTGAGGACCTCATGGTTACGTGTGAGCAGGCCTACGATGCACATGAGCAGCCTGCTGGGTGTCTTTTTCTGGGTGGCATTACCTTTACAGTTGATCCCTACTGAACACCTATTTGTGGTTCAGTATTCACGGATTCACTTATTGGAAGTTTTTTCTGTGGAAAGGAACTCCAAATTACATATTTGTGGAAAATTTGCGTATTTGTGGATTTTGGACATGCTATGGAAGCCCACATCTCTGCCAATCGTAGAACTCTGCTGTACGAGTGTTTCACTGTGAAATTTTGAAATTATATTAAAGTTTCGTAGATGATAATTTAAGGTATATTTGGGGTTTGACCTATTAAAATAGGCATTTATAAATAAATAAAATAAACCTGCTAAATCCAGCATGCAGAGCTACCTGCTGTGGCATGAATAAAGAAGCAGCTGAAAGCAGGTTACGTAGCTCCAACTACAGAGGCCAGAGGTTTCCTCGTAGTTTGAAATAACTGCACAAGCTTCACTTTGTGTAATAATGGAGTAATGCTGCTGTAATACAACATGAACCCAGTTCACTTTGCTTGTCCTTAAAACCATTTTAAAGTGAAAAAACATCTACTGCTACTGTCAGACCACTTTATCACTTCATGTCATTTTGCAAACTGCACAGTGGTTGAATGACATGAATCAGAGAACGCTGAGATTTGGATTTACAGTGACAACTTTTAAACAATCAGGACATACTCACTTCCTGTGCCTGAACATTTAATTCTGCTCACAAATAGACCAAAACAGAAGACTTCTAACAATCTGTTATACAAACAGAAAGGCTCTGTTCACATGGCTTTAACGAGCCATAAAACACAAACAGGATTAAAATGACAAACATCTAACAATTAAACCAAGAGTCACACTGAATGTGGCGAGTCTCCCTGGTGCTGCAGAAACCTAAAGATGTTTGGACGTGTGCAGACGGGAGAGTTGTGTTTCAGTCCTGGTGCAGGTGACAACAGGTAGTTTAGCTCTGCCAGGACGACAGGACGGTCTTTGTGCCAGGAGGAGCAGAACCAGTGCTGCCAGAGCCTCAGTGAGACGTGTGCTCACCTCCAGCACCATGCAAATCCATCTGTTACTGTCACACCATCTACACCTGTCACTGCTACTAATGATCATAATCATCGTCATAATAATATATCTGCTGTCATAAATGGCATACTAAGGAGTAATGTTTCATGAATGAGCAATCAAGCACTTGCCAATACTTTACGAATGTGTAATATTGTAACATTTTGCACTATTACTATTCTTTAAAAACATTATGTATAAAATAATATTAAATATATGTCTGTATGATTATATGTCATTCATATAATTTGTAATTTCACAGGCATGTAACATTTATTGTTCACAGTCATTCTGTTAAATTAGTTCTGTTTCCACAGTGTTAGTAAATCTTAATAGAAATGTCCCAGTGCTGTGTTAAACCAGTAAAAAGCTAAAGGTAAAAACTGAAGTGTAATTTTTTCCATTTACATGTACGTCCATTGAATTGTACCTGATACAAGAGCGTAGATTTGGTTTTGGCATTGGTGGGGACAGATTATTCAACCACTGAACCCTGCCCTGTTTCTGTTTTTTCCCTTTTTGTCTTTGCTTCTTGATAAAAAAAAAGGAGAAATATACTTGCTTACATATGATATTCTACATGCTTTTAAACCATTTAAAATTACAATTCATAGTTTTTTCTATGTGAATTATATAATGTTAAATTACTATTAAACAAATGACTAAGTATTTTAGACTTTAGTTTACTTCAGCCATATTCCATATAAATCAGGTATCATACAAAAATAAAAATCGCTTCAAATACAGTCATAACAATAAAAGAATATGACTTTAAGGACTTAACAACATTACTTCAGTTATAGTACACCAACATCTCTGATACATTAGCACTAAGGGAACACTGAATGACCTGCTGGTTTTTGTCCATAAAACTACTCATCTAAGATTACCACAAAGTAAAAGATCTCTCAGCAACATTATGCAACATTTTAGGCACTATTGCCCCGATCAGCTCAGTGAGCGGTTTATTCTAAACATGAACTGTTACAGCAACAGACATGGACTACTATTTTTATCATTAGAGAAAAAATTACCAATAATCATCCCACAGATGTAATATTATCTACAGCTACTTTTAGTACCATCGATGTTAAGTTAGACTCTTTTTCTCCAATTGATCTTTCTGAGTTAACTTCAGTAATTAATTCCTCCAAACCATCAACGTGTCTTTTAGACCCCATTCCTACAAAACTGCTCAAAGAAGTCCTGCCATTAATTAATGCTTCAATCTTAAATATGATCAACCTATCTCTAATAATCGGCTATGTACCACAGGCCTTCAAGGTGGCTGTAGTTAAACCTTTACTCAAAAAGCATCTCTAGACCCAGCTGTCTTAGCTAATTATAGGCCAATCTCCAACCTTCCTTTCATATCAAACATCCTTGAAAGAGTAGTTGTCAAACAGCTAACAGATCATCTGCAGAGGAATGGCTTATTTGAAGAGTTTCAGTCAGGTTTCAGAGCTCATCACAGCACAGAAACAGCTTTAGTGAAGGTTACAAATGATCTTCTTATGGCCTCTGACAGTGGACTCATCTCTGTGCTTGTCCTGCTAGACCTCAGTGCTGCGTTTGATACTGTTGACCATAATATCCTATTAGAGCGATTAGAACATGCTGTAGGTATTACAGGTACTGCGCTGCAGTGGTTTGTATCATATCTATCTAATAGACTCCAGTTTGTGCATGTAAATGGAGAGTCCTCTTCACACACTAAGGTCAATTATGGAGTTCCACAGGGTTCAGTGCTAGGACCAATTCTATTTACATTATACATGCTTCCCTTAGGCAGCATCATTAGAAGACATAGCATAAATTTTCACTGCTATGCAGATGACACCCAGCTCTATCTGTCCATGAAGCCAGGTAACACACACCAATTAGTTAAACTGCAGGAATGTCTTAAAGACATAAAGACCTGGATGGCCGCTAACTTTCTGCTTCTTAATTCAGATCAAACTGAGGTTATTGTACTCGGCCCTGAAAATCTTAGAAATATGGTATCTAAGCAGATTCTTACTCTGGATGGCATTACCTTGGCCTCCAGTAATGCTGTGAGGAACCTTGAGTCATTTTTGACCAGGACATGTCCTTCAACGCACATATTAAACAAATATGTAAGACTGCTTTCTTCCATTTGCGCAACATCTCTAAAGTTAGAAATATCCTGTCTCAGAGTGATGCTGAAAAACTAGTTCATGCATTTATTACTTCCAGGCTGGACTACTGTAATTCATTATTATCAGGATGTCCTAAAACTCCCTGAAAAGTCTTCAGCTAATCCAAAATGCTGCAGCAAGAGTCCTGACAGGGACTAGAAAGAGAGAGCAGATTTCTCCTGTTTTGGCTTCCTTCATTGGCTTCCTGTTAAATCCAGAATTGAATTCAAAATCCTGCTCCTCACATACAAGGTCTTAAATAATCAGGCCCCATCTTATCTTAATGACCTTGTAGTACCATATCACCCTATTAGAGCACTTCGCTCTCACACTGCAGGCCTACTTGTTGTTCCTAGAGTATTTAAAAGTAGAATGGGAGGCAGAGCCTTCAGTTTTCAGGCCCCTCTTCTGTGGAACCAGCTTCCAGTTTGGATTCAGGAGACAGACACTATCTCTACTTTCAAGATTAGGCTTCAAACTTTCCTTTTGTTAAAGCATATAGTTAGGGCTGGACCAGGTGACCCTGAATCCTCCCTTAGTTATGCTGCAATAGACGTAGGCTGCCGGGATTCCCATGATGCATTGAGTTTTTCCTTCCAGTCCCTTTCTCACTCACTATGTGTTAATAGACCTCTCTGCATCGAATCATATCTGTTATTAATCTCTGTCTCTCTTCCACAGCATGTCTTTATCCTGTTTTCCTTCTTTCACCCCAACCGGTCGCAGCAGATGGCCCCGCCCTCCCTGAGCCTGGTTCTGCCGGAGGTTTCTTCCTGTTAAAGGGAGTTTTTCCTTCCCACTGTCGCCAAAGTGCTTGCTCATAGGGGGTCATATGATTGTTGGGTTTTTCTCTGTATTTATTATTGTGCGATCTATTGTACAATATAAAGCACCTTGAGGTGACTTTTGTTGTGATTTGGCGCTATATAAATAAAATTGAATTGAATTGAATTGAATACTGGTGCCCCACACAACAACTCAATGTCCACTATGTGAAGGAGCCAAACACATGCCTTCTCCTCTCGTTAACTGAGATGAACTGCTGGCGTATTTGTTTTACATCTATACTGTCCAGTCTCTCCTGGTGGACATGGCAACACGTTATTCATGGTTACATACAATTTTAGACTGATGTGGGCCAAAGCCTAAAACGATGTGCCGGGAGTTTTCTGTTCTCGCCGGCTCAGATAGTTGAAGTTTACTCAGCTACATTCTCGCCTGAAAATATGTTAAACGTTTATTTTGCGACTCAGAAAGAGTAATAAGAGTAATACTAAAACTAAGGAGCTGCAGTAGTAGTAGCCATTGTTGAAAGCTGGAATTGGCTGGGCCAATCTGAGATATGGTTTTTCAATTTTGTTGTCTGAGTGGAAAAACGGGGTAAATTGGGGAGAATGGTGGCTCCGGGAGATTTTCGTGAGGGGCACTGAAATTCGGGATTCTCACGGAAAAATCGGGAGGGTTGGCATGTATGGCCTAGCATAGCCTGTAACATTATTATGACGGACACGTTTTATGAGTGAACTTGGCTTTAAGTGACTTACAGGTTTCTTTGAAAAATACTTTCTTATATCCAGGGTCGTCCTTTTTGCTGCCATCCTCCTCTCCTCCTTGCAGGTCCTCGCAGCGCAGGCTTGCTGCTGCTAAAACTAAACAGAGCTCCCTGAAAGGCACAGCCAATCACATTGGCCATATTTGTCACATGAGGTAGGACTCCAGTAGCGAGCGTAATTTAAGTCTTTCTGCACCGCTGGGTGAATGAGACGCTGACAGATCGTTTATTTTCTTTCTATCGGGTTTGTTTTTCTTTACTCAAAGAGATCAAATTATTGGTGGGGACGATTCAATAATCGCTGGATATTGGTGGGGACATGTCCCTTCCGTCCATGCCAAATCTACGCCCTTGACCTGATATAATCTGTAATTAACAATATTGTAACTGCAGTAACAATTTTCTGGGGAAATTAATTCTGTGTGTGGGAACACTGTTTCACCAGCATAGATCAGTAACAGTAAAGGATACTGATACAAATGTACTTTGTAAAGTTACACATTAAAACTATATTACAACTGATATAATCAGAAATTAAGAGACTGTTGCTATGTGTGTAATCATGTTTTTTTCTTTTAAAGGCCATTCAGTCATTTAATATTTGAGGATCATTTTTAACATTACAAATCCATTAAATATATGATTACTATATAAACAACTGGCTGCAAAAAATACATTTATAACGTAATATAATCAAATTAATAATTTTCCATTATTTTACGGAGTTTGTTTATAGTGTACTTAGCAGTTATTGATCGGTTCCTCAGGTCAGGTCTGGTCCTGCTAGAGGTTTCAGGAGCTCTTTGGTAAGCACTCACTCTCTTTTCCAACATATTATGGAGTCATGTTAGTGATCAGAGATGACACATATTGTAAGTTAAACCTATATGAATAAAACTGAACATCAGAGAAACTTTGGTAAATTCTAAAATATGACCCCAAACAGAATCTAATGAAACTTGTCTCATTAGTTATTGGGGAAAAAATTCAATTTGCCTTCAGAGACAATGCTGAATACATTTTAAATGATTTTAAAATAAATTATTTTCTTCTGAAAAGGAATAATTTCTTAAAAGTGGCAGAATTATGCTACACTGCCAGGTTGCTTATAAAACGTTGTTTTCTATCTTAAACTCCCACTGAAAAAATAAAACCTTAAAATCATTAATTGAACTAACTGAAGCATGACTCTCCTTCACTTATTATACAAACCAGGATGTTTTCCCATGTTGTGTTAATGCTCTGCAGTTAACTCTGTGTCAAACAGACCCCTTAAACATTTTCAGATCACATATGATCTTTAAACTTTAACTGATGAATTCAGGATACAAACTCAGTATTTATGTTAAAATAATACTGTCTCATCAAACCTTCAAAAAGACACGTTTATTTAGCTTTAGTATATATTTAATATATATTTTTCTATTAATTTCCTACAGTCACCTCTTACACAGTTGCTAGGAGATTCATAAATGCAACTATACAGCTGTTAGGAGATAACAGGGGCCAAAACTGTGGCCTGCCCTCGTGATGATTATTAGTCTGCCCAACAATAGACTGTACACGAGCAAAGTGGCAGAGCTGGGTGGTTTACTGCGGGTGAATCTGTCTCTCCATGCTGCCATCATTAACATTCATGAGCAGGATAGAGGGAAGTTTGAGATGTGCTGCATGTGTACACAAGAGTTTTTCTTCACAACTTTGTGTGTGTGTGTGTGTGTGTGTGTGTGTGTGTGTGTGTGTGTGTGTGTGTGTGTGTGTGTGTGTGTGTGTGTCTCCTTACCCGAGGGACACTACAGCAATATCTCATTTCACATGAAAAGGCCCAGGATCGCGGGAAACTCTGCTGCCGCCATGCACCTCCCACCCCCCAACATAAAATCTCTGTAAATAAATAAATAAGAAAGAATTTTTGATTACAGTAACAAGCCTATAAATTATGCAGGGCAAACCAAGGCTGATGAGCGGATGAAAGACAGCCCCTTATAACCTTTTTCCTGGGATGGGATGCACATGCAGTGACAGAGAGCTGCAGTGGGGGGTCCAGATGATGGTTTGTATGTTTTATTTTTAAGGTGGAGATTCTTTCTTTCCAGTCTGAGCAGGAAGACATAGTGAACTCCAACAGCACTGCAGCAGTTTTAGAAACTTCTTCTGCATGTCTGTGTCTCACTGCTGCCCCCAAACAAGGACGATTCCACTGATTCTGCTGCTGCCACTTTTAATGGGAAATGTGTTGAGTACAGGGAAGCTTGCAGAAATCTGTTGATGTCGGCTTCGATCCGGGTGGCTGCTGGGAGCATCCTAGCAGGAAGTGATTGTGCCACTTTGAGAGTGGCTGGCTGCTAATGCCTGCCTCTGTAACAATAACTACCCCACCTCCTCACCCCCCCCCCCACCCCCCACAGCTCCTGCAGCACACTCTAACTCAAACATACCTGTTATATTAGACATGATAGCAGCAGGATTGCAGATACAGACAGTGCTAACAATTCTGACATGGAAACATCAGCATGCTTTGACTTCCATAAAGTGCATTGTTAATCATAGTGTAGGTTTTCCATACTATTGAAACATTTCAATGAAAACCAACAGTCATTTATCAAAGTGACAAAGATTCATTAAGTGTTACAGTTTGATATTCCTGACAGTATTTTGGAGAAAATGTTTTTAACCACATCCTTGTTCCCAAAAATGCACATGCTATTTTAACTCAGCCTGAAATGCTGTGTTAGATCATATTTAGAACATTATTTTCATGGCAGAATAAAAAGCAGCTGTCAAAGTGTGGATGTGTGCGGTGCAGGATGTAGGACCCAAACGCAGGACTCGGAGACAGGATGATTAACTAAAGGCAGCAGAACACTGGAGAAAACTTGAACAAGAAAACTAAACTAGAAACTCAAAACACGAAGCGCAAACTAGAAAACAAAACTGGGAAACAGAGAACCAGAATATTACCAGAAGTACAGAGGAAAAAACACAACACAGTGAGGGTAGAACACAACAACAGACAGAGGAAAACACAGGGCTTAAATACACAAGGGAGTAACAAGGGAATGGAAAACAGGAGGGAAGCACAGCTGGGAATAAACTGACATAACGAGACATAGGAAACAAAGCAGGATATGCTGACATAGGACACAGACTGTCAAAGTAAAACAGGAAGCACGAGGCATTCACAGAAACGCAACCTACACAGACATGGAAACATGACAGACTCTGGAACATGAAGCACAGAGGCAAAGGTAACAAGACGAGGGACACAGGGAAGACATAAAGACAGAAAACTAAGAGTAAACATACGACACATGGAGAACAGAATAAAACACCAAGAACATAGAAACAGAACAGAGACCTAGAAACCAGGAACTATAAATATAATACAAACAGAAAAACATAATTCAGAGAATATAACTTAAACCAAGAACATGAACACCCGTGAAGTGGAATACAATGATCTCTAAAGCAGCGGTCCCCAACCTTTGTTGCTCCACGGACGGTTTAACGTCAGGCAGTATTTTCACAGACCGGCCTTTAAGGTGTGGCGGATAAATACAACAAAATAAAACGATACGACCGAGACAAAAACGTTGGTACTTTGTAAATATAACAATAAAGGTGAATTCACTGTGTAATTGTGTAACTTTATTAGCAGCGTCCTCCTGAAATGCACCAACAACACCGAGAGTAACATCCTCCTCTCTGCCCCTTAATGCTCTCTGGTCGCTATGGTAACGCGTAAACAAAGACCCAGGGAAACCGAGTTAACGATAAAAACCCTGAAAACCATCAATTTCACACCTGAGCATTAACTCTCACGGCCCAGTACCAAACCGGTCCGTGGCCCGGGGGTTGGGGGCCGCTGGTCTAAATATCTCGCACCTCTACTGAAGTTAAATATTTCCCAAAAACTTTAATCAAGCTCATAAATGTGTTTCTAGCAAAACAGAGCCATATCTTTAGGAACAGTGGACAAAAAAAAAACCCATGTTGAAGTTGAAGTGGTCCGAGAGGGAACTGCACTGTTAGGCGCAATCGCGTCCTTCCTTTCAGCTTCAAGATAAGAAAAAAAGGCCTGAGTTATATTAAGAGTGAAAAACAAACACTGCAAAAAAAAAGCTGAATAAGCTGGAACAAGCTTTCACCTGGGTTAGGGCGATCTTTTAACAACCTCTTTCATATGTTTGTGTAGTTATGTCAGCTAAAGGTACACAAATTGTGGCTTTTTTATGCTTTCTGTGATGTTTATGGAGTCATTGGGTTAAAATTAATGTCATTAATTTTCAGTTTTTCAGATCCAAATTTACAAACCTTTACATTGCTGCGTGCTTTGGATTATCAGGACATGAGTAGTAAGTACGGGTATTCTTCTGTTGTAGAGTGTGATTAACTTTAGAGTTAACCTGTGTAGTTGTTGTTTGCCTACGTTTGAGTTAGCTGGTGTGTACAGTGGAGCAACCCAATGTAATATCCCAGTGTCTAAGTGTGTAATAGACATTTCAGTCAGCTGTGTCCATTTCAGCCTCTCCAAAGCCTGAAATGGGCACACATGCAGAAGTTGCAGTACCAGCAGGGCGAGATGATATACTTAAAGTCAGGAAGTTGCTACTGACAAGAAGGGTATGAAGTGCATACCAGGGTCCTTCTATGCCAGAAACCATTAAACTTGGTAGCTAATACATATTTACATGTAAATCTGTTAGAGTTTAAATACTTTCCTGTGATTTTTTTTAATTTTGGCTTCAAATTAAATATCTCGCTCTCCTGGGTCTGCAGTTTACTGCAGCTTCCTGCAAAGTCTGACCATTTCACACTTTGGAGAAGCATAAGATGAACAGTGGACAGGCGTGGTCTTTTACACCCTGATACTGGTTTGGTTGGTGCTTTGATTACATATAACTGCAGCTACAGCCTGCTAGCTCTACTTTTAGTGTAGCCACCAAGTTTGCCTCAGTTTGTGTGTCTACTGAAACTTCTTCAAAGCTGAGAGTATGTCTGGCACGCCTAGAGTTGGAGAAAGAGGTATGACAGATGGAGCTCCAATTCAGGAAGGAGGTGGAACTAAAGAAAGTAGAGGCTGATACAGCCATGAAGTTGCATTAGCACTGTTGCTACACCTCCTGGTGCACAGGTGTCTCTTACCTTGTGAATAAAGTGTTGCTGTTTTCCCCCCACTACATTTCAATTAATCTTGTCTTCATTGAAATGTCTTTAAGTCTGACATCATTAGCCGTGCCTGGGCCCAAGCTCTGCTGCAGGTCCCAAAGTCAAACAAACACTGCAGCATCACTGAGAGTTACAAACTGTCTAAATTCTTTCATCTTTAATAAAACGATCAGCGTTGCTGCTTTACCAGGTGTAACAATGATGTTTAACATCCAGGCATCCATGAAAACAGAATTTATTACATTTAGCGAAGTTAGAAGTTAGCTCACTAGTTTCCACCTAAACATGATATAGCATGTTCTGACTGAGAGATTTCTGAAAAATTCAAACGTACAGCTCTGCTATCACTTCCAACATAAATGACAGAAAACTAAACAGCAGTGACGTTTGTAGGGTTACTGAAGTTGGGCTAGCTGGTATATAATGATGTGCTACGTGATCGCTAGCGACACAGCTATGTTAGCATAACATAAACAGTGAAGCTGGAGGATGAACGCTAACTTTTTTCCACTCGATAAAAGTTAACGTGAGGGTTCCCGATGGTTAGGGACAAATGCAATCTCATGGCAGGATGCTGTAAACGGACCAAACTTCAGTCAGGAGAACAACTGAGATAATCCATCCACAATACCAGGTTAGTCATTGATATACTGCTGCATGGGCTGTAGTTACATTCTAAGGGTTTAAAACCTGAGTTTTAAAATGATTAGCGGTAACAAAACCAAGAGAGGCCGACAGTGATCAATGACTGTTTTTAGGGGCTTGTAGATTAAATAGAACAAGATACAAAGCGTTAAAACACAAAAGCCTTAGTAAACACAGAGTAGTTTGGGCCCAGAAGCAGGGTTCATCACGTCATCACTTAAAGACCTGATAGCAACTGCATTACACTGGTCTCAGGATGTGTAGGCTGTAATGATGCTCTGTAAGTTGGCAGGTAAGAGCCAGGAAGCTTGTTCTGTCCTGTCAATGAGGACAGCTAAGGAGTGCCCTCCTAACAGCTTATGAACTCATACCTGAAGCTTATAGACAGTATTTTAGAGGTCCTAGAAAAATATCTGGACCTATTGATTGATAGTGCGCTGCAGGCAAGTCTAGTGATTTGGCTTCATTGTGTGAGCGAATGCTTATGGAGAACTTAAAGAACTCTGTCTGTGTTGTACTTTAATTCAATTCAGTTAAACTGTATTTAAAAAATGCCAAATTACAACAGCTGTTCCCTCACGGTGGTTTACATTTTAAGGTAAAGACCCTGCATTATTGGAGAGACAACACCTACAATTAGATGAGCCCCTTTGACTGTGTCAGTGTCAGTGTCAAGGATAAAAAAAATTTTAACAGGAAGAGACCTCGAGCAGAAAACAGGAGTGTGCCATGACTGGCTGAGGGTGATGGGAGGAAGACAGCACACAAAACCCACTGTGTATTAGGAACAGAGATTAATTATAATGGATGATTACATGGAAGGCTGTGTGTATGCTGAATCCAAAGCTGGAGATGGTTCCACAGAAGTTTAGGTTTTACAGGCATAAAGTTCTATGAAAACACTTTGCTTTTGCTTTTTGAGAATTTTGATGTGAACAGTCAGTTATATCTTAGAATTTTGGAACAACTGACTGCAGACTTTCAGCTAGTTCCCAGCCCTGCCTTTTACTCCATCTTCAGCTGAAGTTCTCTCAACAGCAGGCCCACTTGGTCAGGACCACCAATCAGGGGCTAACAGCAAAGCTCCCAGAGAGGCCAACGAGTCCTAAACCAAGGTTTAGGTTAAACTATGCACAGAACTTCTCTTTTCAGTACGGTGGTAAGCAGATTCCTCTCTTTCATCTGTTCTAAATATTAACATGTGAAACTGACCATGTCGGCTAAGACTTGTTTAGAAATGTTTTACAAAAAAAATTGTCTGTAGTAGAAGATGTTCTGTTAAAACTTGAGACCTAAGCCTGGGGGAAACCTTTTGATCTGAAGTATATTTATTTTTTGGGATACCAAAAGGAAGTCATTATTTTATCCAAACATTTGATATACTGATATTTTCCTGTAGTATGGCTTATTTCAGTTCTCCACCACCTATAGCGTTTCCATTTGGCACCTTCTTCTCCATAACTGTCTTGGCTTGCATGTCTGAGTATGCCTGCTCCTCCATTAATTCATTAAGTAATTGCTAATCAGAGCTCACAGCCCTGCTGGTCTACAGTTAACCTCTAGGCACTTGGGAGATGCTCCTCCACCTCTGATGCATATGGCTGTTGTAGATTTTGGGCAGCAGCCAGAGTGCCCTCTTGCACCCGCCTCCTCTCCTGCCCCGCCGCCAAACATTGGCCCTGTTCAAAGGCACAAAGGCATTTGTATGCCAGTGATGTTTCAGAGGGGCCACTGGCTCTTTAAGACTGTGGGAAAGAGGGCGTTTCTGCACTGAAACAGCCCTGTTTCACACATTCCTGAGGAGGGCATATTGAGCTCATTATCATAGTTAACTACAATGGCTCTTTGTGCAGGAGATTTGGGATGGTGCCAAATGTCCTTCGGTGCATGTGTTGGTGCATGTGAGCCAATCGTTTCATTTTTTTAATACTTTTTGTGTGTGAACATTACATTCATATTAAACACACACACACACACACACACACACTAACATATAGGCAGCGTACATCTGGAGGGAGTCTGACACACAGCTAAAACAGAGAGACAGATAAAAATCTGTACTCACATTCACGCATGGACAAGTTGGAATCACCCATTTACCTAATCCCACTTACATTTCTTTGGACTGTGGGATGAAGCTGGAGTGGCTGAACAGAACCAACATACACACAAGCAGAACAACAACTCCTGTTTAAAAATTGACTCAGGTTTTCTCTATCCAAACTGGTGGAGTCCTGCATTTCAGGTACTCTTATTTAATTTCGTGTCTTTTGGATTTATAATATATATATAAATATAGCTTTGAATCACAATAACAGATGACTCGAGGCACTCTATATTGTAAGGCGAAGACCCTCCAATAATTTATAGTAACAGGAGCCAAATAGTTATGAGATTCATTATTTTTCCCTTTTTTAAATTTAATCTAATTGTACAGCTTCAAATGTAGTAAAGTGAATTTACACCAGCATCATTTATTTGCTTTCACACAGACATCCAACCTAGACACACACACACACACACACCTACACACACACACACACCTACACACACACACACACACCTACACACACACACACCTACACACACATACACACACACGCACATACGCACACACACACACGTACACACACACACCACAGACGTACACATGTAAAAACACATACACGCACACACACACACACACACACACACAGACGTACACACACACACACACACACACACAGACGTACACACATACACACACACACACACACACACACACACACACACACACACACACACACACACACACACACACATACGCACACACACACACACACACACACACACGTACACACACACACACACACACACACACACAGACGTACACACATACACACACACACACACACACACACACAGACGTACACACACACACACACGTACACACACACACACAGACGTACACACACACACACACACACACACAGACGTACACACATACACACACACACACACACACACACTGGCTTTGACCATCCTGAAGAGCACAAACGTATCTAAATGAGGGGCATATTTTAAGGAATGCAGTCTGTTCATGTTATTGTAAGAGTGTGTATTTGTGCTCGTCTGGGTTTTAAAAGGCAAAGGCAGCTGTGTGTGTTTGTGTGTGTGTGTGCGTGTGTGTGTTTGAGACAACATTGTGGGAAGCCAGTGGGCCACTGTGCAGTCATGGTGTCTTTGGTCAAGTCCAATCAGTGTGGTTGAAAAACAGCAGGGCTCCCAGCAGTCTGTCTGGCTTTAAGGCCCAAGACTGAATGAAAATGATGAAAAAGTCAAAGTCTGAGGGAAACATTCATCCTCGTACAAAAATCTGGTCATTATCGACTTACATGTCAGAAGAAACTTATCTGAACTTCATAAGACGAACCTTTAGCAGCTAGACTTGCACCGTTTCCCTGTCTGGACATTTGGTCCTCAGCATGTACTGTGTTTGACATCTTTGTTTGTCTTTAGCTTTTATGTGAATGCTGTCAGATCTCCAATGGGCCTCTGTGATAGCACCAGCTGTAGTTGCTAAGAGAACTGTGAAAAAAAGCTGCCAAAGCCGTCATATTGTGAAAGACTGAATAGACACAATGAATGTCCTCAGTGGGAAGGAAAAGAAGAATGCAACTGTGGACCAAACTGAGTCATATTCATTCATGTGGCTGCTTCAGGTTTCTGTATGCATGTTTCACTGGAGAACATTCCCCCTGGGGACTGTCAAGCTTGAGATAAAATAACATGTCTCTACCTGAACTTAACCAAAGTGTTAATGTTTGTGAAAAAAAATCCCCCTCGAGGGCTCTCAGCATTTTAGGTTCCTCCCATCATTTTGAAGTGCCTGCATTACTACATTAATTTGCTGACATTGTGATAATATCTTTGGTAAGGTTTAAACAATACCTCAACAGAGAGAGCATTTTAACCAGTGGTTATTTGATCCCAAAAAGCTATATTTCTATTATTTTTTTTAAAAAAATTCTTTTGCACCTAAACCTAACTAAACTATTCCCCAAATATAGTTTAAAATGTTTAAAAATAACTTTATGATACAGCTAACAAAATCCTAGAGGAAGTCATTAATACAAACTATAAAGCAAGAAGAAAATAACACTTTGTACCACGTCATTCGACAGGAGTTTCACGTGTTTGGGGTTTAAATTTCCAGAATGGTATGAACACAACAAATTAATATAGTGAGTACATCTTGGAGATAGCTCTGTCAAAACAAAAGTGCATATAAAAGTAAACTGTTGTGGGTATGACATGATAACAGTAATTATGGATTTATTTACTTTTGTAATTTGGTTCAAATGTATGAGGTTAAATCTTCCTGTTATTAAAGGACATTGAACAGGACCTGCTATAGAATTAGGCCAGAGATTAGTAGTTGTTGTTATGGCAGCACAGTGGTGGTCAGGACTGCTGCCTAAGAGCAGAAAGTCTCCACCTTAAGTCTCCACCGGAGCCTTCCTGTGTGGAGTTTGCATGCGTGGGTCCTCTGCAGGTGTCCCAGCTTCCTCCCACAGTCCAAAGACATGCAGTTAGTGTGGTTAGGTTACCTGGTGAAGTGTGAATGGTGGTCTGTCTTTATGCCTTATCCCTCTCATCCTGTGGCAGCTGTAGAAGCTCTTCCGCCCCCGTGACCATGGATCCTTCACGTCTCCTGTGCACTGCTTCTAATGTTTGATTCCATGTATTTAAACCCACTCACCTTCACTATCTCTGCTCTGTGCATGTTCACCTCTCCCTTATTCTATTTTGTTTCTACTGACTTTCGTTGTTCTTGCCTCCAGGGTACATCTTGACCTTTCCAGGTTTGTTCCAGCTGCTTCACCTCCTCTCACTATGGATCACCATGTTGTCTATAGACATGAAAAATGCCATATTTTAGTTCATATAGAATACATTTGTTACATTTTATTTTCCTGTTCCTAACTAATATTCAGTCACAATATGTGCTTGATCTTGATTACGTGTTCTTGAACACATATTTGAGTCTGCCATTGTAGACCGGTCTCACTGTATTGTAAGCAGTATTTAATTGTTTCTCTGATATTCTGGCTGATTAAGGTTTGCTATCTGCTTTTGGCTAAGAGTCCTACATGATAACATTTTTTTTCTGGCAAGTTTTAATATCCTTTCTTTGTTTTCAGTCTCTTATTTAAAGAGTTAGCCTGAGGTATCGTGTGTGCATGAAGATCTCCAACCATTCCCCTGAGCCACTCCAAAGAGCAGGGATTAATATCAATTATGGACGGGTGGGAAGGTTCTCCACCATGTGCCAGTTCTTTAATAGGGACATGTGTAAGTCATTACCTCAACACTTTGGCCTCCCAAAGCAGTTTAAGTATGCATGTGCATGTAAAGTGTAAGAAAGGGATGATTGATGATAAAGAGAATCAGAGTAAAAGGGGATTGTTGGGTTTCTTTCTAGTTCGATAAAGCTCCAAACATGCACTCAGAAAGTAGGTTTATATTCTCAGAAGTGTCAGCTCGCTTTTGAAAAGTGATGAGAGGCTCTGTAGTGACAAACCTTCTATCACGTCTTTAAAAAAAAACAAAAACAAAAGAACACATGCCTTCACTTCCATTGCTTTCTCATGAAAACACACACACACACACACACACACACACACACACACACACACACACACACACACACACACACACACACACACACACACACTCTGTCAACAGCGGCAGTCGGCCTGGTTCTATCAGAGAGCTGTGCTGCTGACAGTCTTAAAGGCCTCAGTGCCGACCGCTCTGACAGGGCTCCTCTCTTTTCCTCTCTCCCTTGCATTCCCAATCCTGCATCTGGCGTTTTTGTGCATCGCAGATCACAGTCCTCCCAGACTCTCGAGCTGCTTCACAGGCTCAGCTGCAGAAAATGCATGACCGTCTGATGAAAAGATGCCATAACAAGTGTTAGAATATATGGGTTAGTCAATACAGGCCCCGATCTCATTAAAATATGGATGAACCTGCCAGTTGCTGCTGACTGGGGTTGAATATAAAATACAGACTGATATATTATGTTATTGACAGTGGCATTTTCATAGGCTTTACCTTTCTGAATACTTTTACTCGTGTCCACCTCAGTGTATTTTGAGCCCTCCCTATACAAATTTCCTTGATATGCGGGTGCATATTAATGCAGGCGGTCTACCAGCAGCCTGGGAACTTGAGGGTCCTGTGCAGTATCTGTCCTTCTCCTAGGACTGCGCTCATTTAGACATAGATTCCAGATGTTGTTGCTGGAGTCACTCACACAGTCACACCCCAAGTACTCAGATTACCATGGGTAATTTTTGCCTTCACCCTCCACTTCTTCGAGCTCCTCTCTCAGCCCTTGGTATTTCTCAGGCTTCACATATTAATTTTCCTGATGTTGCTATCACTGGGTATCTGTCACTATGGCCGTGTACCTCTACTTGCCCACCAATACTGTGGGCGTCTGGTTGGTTAGCAGTTTTGTTTCTGACTGTCTGTATCTGGAAGTCCTACCAGATCTTAGCTCGGTCATTCTCAACCACACTAGGGGCATATTTGGGACTTCCAGGCCATACTCGTTTACTATGCCGGCCACTTGGTTATGGCGTTCCATGTATGCCTTGCCTGCTAGCATCTTGCACCCTGCTGTTATGTGCTGGATTGTCTCTGGGGCATCTTTACACAGCCTGCACCTGGGGTCTTGCCTGGTGTGATAGACCCCAGCCTCTATGGATCTTGTGCTCAGAGCTCGTTCCTGTGCTGCCATGATTAGTGCCTCTGTGCTGTCTTTCAGTCCAGCTTTGTCCAGCCACTGGTAGGATTTCTGGATATCAGCCACCTCCTCTATCTGCTGGTGGTACATACCGTGCAGGGGCCTGTCCTTCCATGATGGTTCCTTGTCTAGCTCCTCTTCTTTCTCGAATTTCTTCTCTCTCTGCTTTCTCAGCCTCAGGGTGCTGGACTTGCGGTGAAACCCTGCATGGTCAGAAACGTCCTTGTTTTGATGTCAGTGGCTTCTATCTCCTCCTTTGGCCAGCTTATTATCCCAGGCGGGTACCTGATGACTGACAGGGCATAGGTGTTCGTTGCACGGGTCTTGGTCTTCCCATTCAGCTGACTCCTCAGGACTTGCTTGTGTGCTGGTTGCAGCTTCCTAGCGGCCTCTTCATGGTTCCCATTTGCCTGTTGGATCCCCATGTATGCTGTCTGCAGTGTCTGCAATGTTGCCTTCTGGGAGTTTGATCCCCTTAGTTCTGACTACCTTCCCTCTCATTGTTACCATCCGACTACATTTCCCCACCCTGAATGATATTCCAATGTTATTGCTATAGATCCTAGTGATATGGATCAGGGAATCAATGTCTCATTCACTCCTGGCATACAGCTTGATGTCATCCATGTAGAGGAGATGGCTGAAGTTTGCTCCATTCTGTAGTTGGTATCGATTGCAGAACATCAGCAGGAATAGAGCATCTCCTCGGTAAATCTAAAATTTGATGGTCACTTGTGCTTTTGGCTTGAAGTTGGCCTCTAGTGTCATCTGTCACATCCCCATCAAAGTCCTGATGAAGGATTTTAGGGTGATGTGGATCTTGGACAGTTCCAGGCATTCCAGGATTCATGGATCCATCCAGTTTAATGGACCATTAAAATGAATTTGCTTCGTGGGTCAATAAGGAGCAATTTTATTTTCTTATTAGTTTTTATTTTTCTTTTTATTAGTAATAATGGAAAAAATAATAAAAACAGTACCAAAACATTATGTTGTTCTGGTATTTTAATACGCATACAAAACAAATAAACATGAAATCAATGAATGCCATTAGAGTTATATGGAAAAAACCAAAAACAACATTTTGACTATTTCCTTTTCAAAAAGGAGTAGGATAAAGAAAATGCTTATTTTTTTGTATCCCTATAAGGTCAACCTTATATATCTGTTTTGATTACACAATCTAAAATATATGCAATACCATCTAAAACATCCAAAACAAAGAGGACTGAGCAGTGCATTATGGCCTTTTTTATGCTCCAGCATTAAAAAAAACAAACCCACCAGTTGTGATTTTAAGTTTTCAGGATCCAAGTTTGCAGGAACAGCATAGCTTTGAAGTGCAGAAGTCTTCCTCATCTCAGCTGTATGGAGCAGGTACAGTATTAAAAAGGTCTGATAGCTTAACAAATGATTGTTCTACTGCATTTTAAAGAGTACTTGATGATGAAAATGTTAGAACAATGCATTAAAATGACATAACAAAAGTTCCCTCTGGTTTTACTTCACCTGTTACTTTCAGGTTTTATTGATTGTATTTGAGAATTAGCAACAATAATTAATGAATCAACAATGAAGAAAATGTTCAAGCATTCATTGGTAACTGATGTGCTAACAAACAGCATAAAGGATAGGTTTCCCAAAGATGGTGAGAAAACAAGTGTACAATGAGACAAACGATGGATTTTATTCATCCGTATGTTGAATAGAAAACTGAACTTGTTCTAGTTTCTAGCTATGTCAGTAACAGTTCCAAACCACATATTTGGATTGGTGTTTCACAGTTAGAGCATCTTTACTCAGTGCCAGTGTGGCGTCTGTGGAGAAGCTGCTGAAGATAATCAGCTATCGGACAAAAAAGAAAAAAGTCCAAATCATTTATTAGCACAAGGGACTCTAATGACACAAAAAACCTGACAAATCAAGAGAAAGTTAAAGAAGTTTTTACAGGGAAACCTTGCCCAGTCCCAGTTGTCCTGTATTTTCCCATAAATAGCTCCCTGCATCCCTCTCCCTTTCCCTCCCTGGAAACTCGCAGTGCCTTGGACAGATGACCTCGCTCACAGCCAGCACTCTGGAGTGAGCCGGACTCCAAGTCACTCCCACTGCTCTCCACTGATTATAGAGGGTGGAGAAGAAAGCCGTGGAGGTGCTGAGGCTCTGACACAGCAAGACAGAACACTGCAGTGGTGCTCTGTAGAGCCAGACAATATACTTTTATAACAGGGATGGATAGGCACGCCACACAGTAGCCAATAAATCTCCACCGCAATGGAAAGCAAGACAACGCAGGGCCATTGTGTTGCTGTTGGTCTTTGTGTTATGTTTCCACCATTCTGTGTCTGCATGCATGTATCTGTGTGTCTGAGTGCGTGCTTTTGTGTGTGGATCTCACCTCAAAGGAGCGGCCCTCATAACACAGCTATTATTGTTGCTATCCCCTCTGCATTCCCTCCCTCCCTGCACTTCACAAAGGCTCACTGGTAGAGCAGGAGAATGAAAAGCGAGGCGAGAGGGAGTGCACTGTTGAGTCGAGCCGGCAGGGGAGGGGGTGAGGAGGAGTAAGAGGGGAGGATGAGATGTGAGCCTGGGCAGACTCCTCGGAGCCGGACATGGAGCTCCGATTATAGTGGCGGGGGACCGCAGTGAGACGTCGCCCAGCAACACCAGCAGCTCTGCCTGTAAATCATGTCACCGGGTCTCCTCGGCGGCGCCCCCGAGCCTCTTATCCAGCCTGTCAGCATCCCAGCTGGGGACAGAAACCAAGGGACAAGTCTAGGCCTGAAGGTCTGACTAAAGAGAGCTGGAGACGAGATTATGTGGGTCAGAGCCACCTAAAGATATGCTTCACCTGGCCCCAAGGTCATATTGTTCATAACTCTTTGTCTTTGCTAAATTTGGTGTTTTCTTCAATGGAAAGATTTCAAATCCTTTGTGCATTTTAAAACATTACAGAGGTAAAATCATTTTTTTTCCTACAATAAAAGGCCTTCTACTATGTAACACAGTATATGTTTCTTAACACAGTGGAGGAACTGACAAGTGAAGGATTTAAAAAAGCTCTTCCTTAACATAGTTAAAGAGAACAATTTTATCAAAACGATTTATTTATTTTATCAAAGTAAGCAAATGAAAGTTTGTGATGAATGTATCCTCAGCAGCAGAGGGGACTCTTGGTCTTCCTTTCCTGGGGCGTCCTCATGGGAGCCAGTTTCATTGTAGTCTTGATGTTTTGTGCGACTGCACTTGGGGACACGTTCAAGGTTTTAGCAGTTTTCCAGACTGACTGACCTTCAGTTCTTACAGTAGTGATGGACTGTTGTTTCTCTTTACTGAGCTGATTGGTTCTTGCCATAATATGAATTCTAACAGTTGTGTACCAACCTGACTGCTGCACAACACAACTGATGGTCCCAACCCCATTAAGAAGGCATAAACTCCACAAATGAGCCCTGACAGGCACACCTGTGAGGTGAAACCCTTTCAGGTGACTGCATCATGAAGCTTATTGAGAGAAGGCCGAGGGTCTGCAGGACTGTCAACAAAGCAAAGGGAGGAATCTAAAATATAAAACATATTTAGTTTAGAGTTATTTATCTTCTTTGATACATAATTCCATATATTTGATGTCTTCAGTTTGTAACTATTATGTGGAAAGTAGTAAAACTAAAGAAAAAGCATTAAATGAGAGGGCATGTGCAAACCTTTGACTGGTACCATATTTTTATTACATATCTATATCTATCTATGTAGATAGATAGATAGATATCAACTATCAAATCTGGTTCTTTTATTCTTTTACTGGACAGAGAAAACACGACTCAGTGGTCAAAGTATTTATAATTATTTTATTCAATCATTACTTTCCGGAAAGGGATGTGCCTGAGGCTAATTCTCTGCAGATATAGATGTGTGTGTGTGTGTGTGTGTGTGTGTGTGTGTGTGTGTGTGTGTGTGTGTGTGTGTGTGTGTGTGTGTGTGTGTGTGTGTGTGTGTGTGTGTGTGTGTGTGTGTGTGTGTGTGTGTGTGTGTGTGTGTGTGTGTGTGTGTGTGTGTGTGTGTGTGTGTGTGTGTGTGTGTGTGTGTGTTTGATGATATAGTCAAACAAATGTCCCTTACAGTAAAGTGTTACTGATCCACAACACCAGAATGTACTGTAGATATTGGGATGTGTGGCTGCTTGCAAAGAGATTGAAGGTGATCCAGACTGACGAGGTGGAGGTACCAGAGGGCATTACAGCAGATATACAGGCCAGCTACGATTACCTGGGTATCCCACAGGCCAACCACGAGAAAGATGCATGAAGGTCAGCCACAGCCAAATACTTCCAGAGAGTAAGACAGAGGCTAGGACGCCCAATGAACTGTAAGAATAACATCCCAGCCATCATACCACATATATCCCGTACTAGTTACCAGATAATCAGCCAAAATGATAAGCTGGCCGCAGGAGTCCACTTATGACAAATCATGAAAACCCCTCACAATGCTTCGAGGTCTCCATCCAGCTGGAGGGTTTATGAGCAATGGAAAGAAGGAAGGTGAGGATTAGTGAGTGTCAGAGCTGCAATCCAGGATGAAACATGAAGCATCAGTGAATACATGAGGAAGATGGCCCCTGGAGGTGAGCTTCTCCAAGAATGCCTCAAGCACCTGCAGACAGATGGTGATATGGAACAGGAAGAAGAATCATCATGGATGGCCAACACCCTGCATAGGATATACCACTGACGGAAAGGGGAAGCAACTGACATCAAACAATTCCTACCACTGACTAGAAAATGCTGGCTTACAGGATGTTGAATGAAGGTGCTGAGTATACGAGCAGCTGACCTGAAAGAGAGGATCATAGCTAAGCTGAAAACCTCTGTGGCCAAACGGCCATATTTGTAGTGTACAGGCAGAGGGTGTCACTTTGAATGTAAAACCACTAGCAACACAATGGTTTACACACATTTGCAACCCGAAGGCTGTGATAACAAGCAGTAGTTAGCTGTAATTGATAAATAAATACAGACTGTGTAGACTAGTTTGATAAAAGATGAATAGTTTCTGCTGGGATGGGATTTTGAGCCAGAGCAGGGAATGTGTGAACAAATGCCTGGAGAACCGGGCGGGTTTCTGGCTGTTTGAGCAGTGTGGAGAACTAATGTGAGTAAATAAAGACTGAAATCCAGAGAACAAATGGGTTTAAGGCCTGCACAGGACGGCTGGGGCGGTGAAGGGTGTAGACTGGAGCAGTGTGGCTGAGCGGATGACATCCTGCAGGTTTGGTGATTTAGACAGACGATAAACTGTGAGGTCAGTGTTAACATTCAGACACAGTAATGGTTTTTATCTCTTCAGTATTTTAGCCCAACTAATGCCAGACAGTATCCAAAGTTAATTTTTCACTTTTCATAACATTTGTCTTCTGTAATAATTATATTGTTTATTTGTTTGCTTTATGTTTTTTCCTGTAGCCTTGTTTATGACTTTTTATGTATTTGAAGTTTACAGTTTGCGCTAAAATCATCTAAATCTTTAATAAAACTAAAATTAACCTTAAATAATTGTTTTTGTCAGATTATGCTTAAAATAACTGGTGTAACTGCCTCCTGCTGCTGTTGCAGGAGGGTCTTACTTAGTGTTAAGTTCTGTTAAGGCTCATCTGTGGACTCAAACACAAGTTTATGGTTTAACGACTGTATTACAGACACAGAAGAAGAACAGGTCAGACAGAAGGCTCACAGAAATCCCACCTTCACACTCTTAAAGCTGTAACTGTTTTTCTTTAAATTGGTTTAATTTGATCATCTTCACAGTTAAATGGATACATTAGGGTTATATTTTCTATTCACTCACAGACAGTCACAAAACACTCGCACTATATAGCATATCATATAGCTGTCTTATAATTCTCTACATTGTTTGTATCATTATCTATAATAGCAATTGTCATTATTATTTGAGCCACTTTTGGAACTTGTATTCAAGCCCAGCACCCTCATTAACATGCTTCTTGTTGAAGTTCGTTTTTTTCCCCCTAATATAATCTGATGGACCTCTGTGGCCTGAGTGAGTGGCACCCTGCCTATCTCTGTCCAGGCTCCGAGCATGCTAACATGTCATTTGGATGCCCCTACTTGCCCTTTTGGTGCCCCGTAGCGTCTGGCAACCCTGCAAAGCCTGTAGCCGCCGTCTCATTAGCATGCACAGTGGCTGCTCCATCTCGCCATCGAGCAAGGTCACCGGAGACTGAAGGTGGTCGGAGTGTGCTGGAGCGAGTTGGTGGGGTGGGGGGTATTGCTCTATTAGCATTCACTGGCTCCCCGCTCTTTGCTAAATTTTTCAGTAACCTCCAGCTGCTTGATGTTGTAGCGAATCACCAGAGAAGCTCACAGTGTGCCTATCTGCCTTACCAGCCCCCCCAGCTCACCCACTCCTATCCTCCGTCTTCTTCCCCTCCAGAGTGCTGTCTCATCCCGGCCTCTTCACTTATTCATGTGTTTATTTATTATTTCATCGGCTGCGCCTGAGCCAAAGAGAGGAGGCATCTAGTTGTGAGAACAGTCATTGATTCATTAAAGCCTCTCCCCTCGCCTCTTCTCTCCAATCCATCTTTACCTTTATCCCTCCATCGCTGTCTGAGTGGACCCACAAGCCCACTTTGCTGCCCTCCTGTCCCTTTTACTCTTTCTCATTGTCCTTACATTTGCCATAAACTAGGCACTTCCCATTTTACCACCCCAACATGACTTCTGAGTGTAAAATAAAACAAAGCTACAAGAAAAAAGCTGTGATGACTGAAACAAGAGTCTGTTTTGTACGATCAGTAGGTATTGCGGCACCATGAAGAAGCTCTTTGTTCATGCACCTTCCTCTGGATGTCCATCACAGGGTGACTCATTCAGCTTCTTCAAACTCTGAATGGTTTCAAGGATACCCACGCTCAGCATCGATGTGCACCATGAGATCTAACTGTCGAGACACTCAGAAATGACACACTATGCTGCAGTGAATGGTGATTTTAAAAAGTCCCTCTCACCACAGAGGTGTGCCACACTGAACAAAGCATTACTTTATGACACTGAAATATCAGACACTTCTGCCAGGGCCCTTCATTTTTTCCTTCTTTCGTCCGTCTCGGGTGAATGGGCTCAGTGATGGGAAGGAAAACTATGTAAAAATGTCATATCTGAGACAGTAACCTCTTGTATTGCTGTTGAGACATTTTTTAAAGCAGGTGTCCAACTGTTCCTCTCTGTCGTGTTAACATCAGCAGTCAGAGGAGTTTGTCGACATGCGTATACTTGCCTCCTTGGAGGCCATTGTAGGGGCTCTACGGGCTGCTCTGTGGGTTCTGTATGGGAGTGGGGCTCCAAGGTGCTGGCAGGCCTATCTAGGTTATTAATGGCAGCAATAGACTGGACCTCACGCACTCTATCAGCTTGCGCCTTACACACCACAAGCCATCTACCACACTGACACCTGGCAGCTTCACCAGCCTGGGTCACCTTACTACCAACCCAGGACGGGGCCGATGCTTTCTGTAGGCTCAGACAACACTGTCAGCTGCCTCTTACTCAGCTCCTAGTCTGTCCATCCTACAACATCACACCAGAGTTAAGTCTGACTGTTTATACATGCACCATTATCAGGGACAATGACCAAAACCTATTAACAACAACTGTGTGTGATGTGAAGGAGGTGATGATGTGGGATGAACTTTCACTTTCTAAACAAAAACTCAAACATAGAACTTTAATGATATGAAGCCAGAAACCTCATGTTTGGCTTCTTTTAATGATTTTTATATGTACACATACACAAACAACTATTGCAGTATAGTATTAATGTCTGTAACATTAGAGAGCCGTGGTGACTGAACAATGATTCCATATCTATGTAAAGGGATGACTGAATAGGCCATTGTTTTGGACCCATACAATTTCCAAAGGGTTCAGATGTAAAAACTATGAATATTTCTTTTCTACTTAGATTGGTCTCACCATTTAAATATACCCCAATTGTTTTAACTCACTTGTTCCCTCAGACATGCGACTCATAGCACTGCATATTTATCCAGGATGCCTTGTAGCTAGTCACCACGTCCTCTGCACCCCTCAACAAATAGTTATGAACCAGCTGTCTCTCCGGTGATGGATCACCATCCTCACCAAGTCTTAGCCTGGTGAAATCAAAGCAGCAGAGTAACTTCCACCCACAGTGAGTCACATTACTGCTATTTACAGCTCAACATGAGAGGAAACTAGAAGGGAGATTAGGTTTGGATTTCGTCAGGATATAATTCAGATGATATTTAGAAGGGATCAAAAAATACAACCTCAATTCCCAAAAAGTTGGGATGGTTTGGATACTGTGGAAAATGCACAAGAAGAACAAAATGATTTGAAAATTATAACACGGTAATAAGATAATGCTCAGAATATGATACATTATTCATAAAACATAGAAAAATATCAAATGTTTAAAGTGACACATTTTTACTATTTCATAAAAAATTATTTTGAAATGAATGACAGCAACATAACATACTTTACTAACTCTCAGTGTGGTTGTGTTCACGGTTTGTCATCAACTCAAATTTGTTGCACTCTTATATCCTGTATTTCTCCACTTATATCTAGAAGTTTGGTATAAAAGTATTTTACAGTCGCAGAATATCACCGCTGTATCTCACAGGCTGTAATGTAACGCTTCACCCAATAATATTTCCTTCTGCTTCTTCTCCTTCACATGTTCCTGTAACAGTGTAACTAACAGTCAGCCATTTAGGAGGAGCAAATGAAAAGGAAGGAGAGGAGGAACGGGGTGAGATTGGCAGGTGTGGGGAAGGCCACAAAAGGTGACGAAACACGAGAGAAAGAGCCAACATAGAGCTATGTGGGTTTGTGTGAGAAGGAGTGTGAAAGAGAGGTGGGAAAAGAAAAAGGGGGGGTGAGGAAAAATGAATGAAAGAGGGAAAGAAAACAAAATAAAAATAGAGGCTGAGCGGGATCCTCATTTTTCATTTCAGCCAGCGGACTCGATGCCTCAAGATCAGACAATCAGACCTGATGGCTTTGGGAGGCTCAGTCGGCTTAGGGCTTGGAAAATGATGGGAGGCTGATGAGGGGGAATTGGAGAAGCAGGAGGAAAAAGAAATAGTATTGGAGTAAATAACAGCAGCACGAAAAGACAAAGAATTCAGAGACGGCAGAACCACGGCTGAAGTGGGTGATTTGTTCCCCTGCTGAGGGCTTTGTGTGGGTTTGGACTGGATTGGGGGTTGTTTACTGTCGCCACACAGACCCCGAAGTACAGACCCCTCCCTGGGCGTAAACAGCCAAGTCGAAGGTGAAGGACGACGAAGACTGACGGACAGAAGGCCCGATGGTACGACAGAATTCCTTTTTTTAAGAAAGCCGTCAGCGCTGGATTTTTGTGTCCTTCACCCCAATCCCACAGGACTAGCATTAAAACACCAACTCCCCCTCCCTCCCTCACTTCCTTCTCCCCTTTCTCTCCTTCTCTGTCTATCTTTCTCTCCACCCCCTCTCTCATTAAAACTGTGCGCCTCGGCTTCTAATTAAATCCCACTTGAAAGTCTTAAAAGTCAGACTCAGATTGATTCAATTTGCATTTCTGAACAGGGAACATTGCCTAAAAGGATTAATAAATTGGTTGAAAATGCCTCTTTCTGCAATGTGCTGTTGTTGCTTGTAAGACAACACCCATCCAATACCTCTGTTTCTGTTTTTCTTCATTCACTCTTTTCAACACATTCACTCCTGCTTGTTCACACATGGGCACACAAACAAGGTCCTAAAAGCAGTGAACCCAGCTGTCCATTCATGCATTTGTCCAGACACACAGATATATGAAGGCACACTTCTCAGTGATTCCAGCCTTCAGCCATCAATTGAATTCACATGTTTGAGAAAAGCAAAATGCAGCGACGTTAAAAGCAGCGAACACACACACGCACACCTTTGAGTCTGCACGCACAAACATTTTCAGTGGGCGCCCACATGCACTTGCCACATTCGCACAAGACAGCAGAGTAACGCTGCTGGCAGACCTCCAAATGTTTCACCAGAACGTGATGGAAGCACACACGGGAGGATGTAACGCAAGAGAGTAAGAAGAAAGAGGGGGGGAGGCCACAGCTCAAACCGGGCTCACCGGGGGATTAAAAAAGCAATAAGAAGATTGGCATGAGGAACCTCGGCCGTGCTGAAGTGCCACTGATGACTCACTCGGATGATAATATGTGGGGTTCACTGATGCTGGAGGAAAACTGGCTATGGGTCAGTGATTCCTCTGTCCCCAGGGCACAGCCAGTCAGCTACCTCACCAGCCTGATTCCCGAGAGCTCTCAGTCTCCTCAGGACTGTGAAGTGATTATGGACTGTCCATAGCTATAGGCACACACGCCCCCTGCAATGGATGAAAGGCATTTTAGGATTTAGTACGTTGGCCTTACTGGATCTGCTTTGTTATGCTGATTGTAGGAGATGACCTGCTTTGAGCTACAGTTGCCGAATATTTGGTAACAGTACCACAAAGTCTGTGGTGCAGTGCCACAAAAACATCCCAGAATACTACACAAGTCTCTGAGTACCACAGGAATTTACAGCCGGAACGTGCTTTACCACGACCACAAACCTGTTGTACAGAACCTCTGTTGTAAATAATGCAGCACAGTTATGGTTACATACAGTCATCATGGTCATGTTGTGTCTTTGAGCCCCTCTTTGACCTGTTTTGAATTTGAATTTTGGATTTTAACAGTCAACATTATGCACATAGGCTCAAATATAAACATGCACATCCGCTAATATTTGATTCAATGTCACGTTGCCATTGACGTTGTCTGACATTGCAGACAGACCTGTGCACTGCTCTGAGTATTGGTCAGTGTAATGAGTGCTGTCAAACAAAGAGAAACTACCAGCTGCACTCAGTCAAGATCACCACCAAGAAGTGAACAGGTCTTGATTAAGTTAAAAAATATTGTAGAACCTTCAGCTCCACTTAATAAAAGATTTAAGGGAGTATATGTATATTTGAGCCTATGTGAATGAGAGAAAATCCAAAATAAATTCAAACTCATTCATTCAGTGATTGTTTCTTAACGTCATCAGAGGTCTGTGATTCCACTGGAATAAGAACAGTTTACAGAAAATATTAAAAACCACAAATTTCCTCGACATTCATGCCCGTGATGAGTGGATGCATGTTTCCAGCTTCTGTGACACTTTGTATCTACTCTAACCAATTTTCCATGTGGGAGGAGAAAAAGTTTTCCCTTAAATAATGTTAGATCAACACGCCCACCTGAATGTAATGTGACTTAAAGTAGTCACGTATGTTTCTGTACGCTTTAAGAGTATTTTAAATTTGTCATTCACCAGCGATGCCAGAAAAACAAACACAGGACACAGTGTGAGAATCCTTCAGACTGTTTCAGTAGAAATAAGACACTGGCTTATGAAGCGAGAATTTTTACTTGTGGTTCTGATTTCAGCAAAGTAGAAATGATTTCTTTGACTATCAGGTAGCAGCTAAAGGAAAAACTGCCTGTGGAATAATAAAGTGGTTTTATTGAGAAACATGTAGGCAAATGAATTTGCCACCATATTTTTTTTTTGAAATGTGACAAATTAAATTATTTATTTTATTTTTTTTAAAGTATACAAAGAATTTTAACTTTTGTTGGTTAAAGTCTCTCTGCCTTACATCCTGTAGATGTGTCATTCTGGACAAAAATCCAAACAGCTGTCTAATTTAAAATGAGATGATTCTACCAGCCTTGATGAAGCAGAGAGTAGGATCATTAAATTGAAATGAAATTACATTTCAACAATGAAATTAATGAAACTTTGTGAGGTGGTTTGGATATAAACAACAAACCAACGCGACAAACCTGTAATCGGGTCCCAGAGTCATTCTCATCATACTCACATCACATCAGAGTTATGCGAACAAAGAGAAGTGTCAAGGATTTGACTGGAAATCTTATTTATAACAATAACCTGAACCATTTGGTGTCATTCATGTTAGCACGCCCAGCAGCTTTCTGGATTATTCTTTTATGTTAAAGGTTCTTATGGCTTACTCTGTTTACACTGATGTTGCTCCAGGCTGCAGGGAGACATCCCTCCTTCATTTGAGTGTCACTGCTTTGGATCATGTTATAATCTTGCTCCAGGCTCCTGTGAAGCTGAAGCAGCATATGGCGCCTCTTTACTGAGGTCACCAAGGACTGGCACGCGTTGACCTCAGTTTCAGGACATTACCGCACGAGGGGAAACTTAGACTTAACTTAGAACAACACTGACCTCAAGTGGCTGTTTTACAACATCTCATTAAGCTGAGTAAAGCTCTGCTGCAGCACTTAGATGCTGTTTTTGTTATTATGGGCTGATTGTAATAGTTGTTTTGCACTTTAAATCCACTTTCTAATGATGCCATACAATGGTGAGTAGGCACCACTGTTCATAATGTTGTTACCATAGATTACTTGGGCTCTGTTTCATTAAAATGGGCTCATATGCTTTCCACCATTTAGTCAGTAAATGGCACAGAAAAGAAATGCATAATAATAGAATAGCCCTTTATTGTCATTCTCATTGTACATGTACAGTGACATTATAGGTGCTCCACACAAACTGTGCAGGAGTAAAAAAAAATATAAATACTAAAGACATCAGGAATAAACAGCAAACAGAAGAGGGATATACAGTCCAGAGGTATAAATACAAACAGGAGAAAGGCACACATTGGAGAACAAAGCGCTTGGAAACAGTGGAAAAGGACTGAGAGTAGTCTGAGTGTAGTGCCATGGGACACTATAGGACAATGAAGTTATTACAGTAAACCAAAAATGGAACTAAGACTGTCCAGAGATCAGAAGTCCTAGTTTTCCTCCAGACGTCCCGTCCTGCTGTAGGAATAGATGGTGTTAGTGTGCCGTTGTCATGGCTTTGTATCTGAATTATAGCTGTCAAAATTAGTCTTTTTTTGTTCCTTTTCACATTTCTGCAGTTTAAATTCCTTACAATGCTGTGATTGCAGCCATTCCCCAACTCTCTGTGAATGGAACCCATGGTCATGATCAGTGCTCATGACAACTTGCATATTAAAGATCATAAACTGACCTCACAGCCCATTGTTAGTCAGTGGTGCTGGTTACAGTCATTGTGCAAATGTCCTGATTATAAGGTTGGAAACCTGCAGTCAGCTGAGACTGAAGAAGTCACCTGATGATGACGATGAAACGTTTCTCCCACTGAAAATGTCCAGATGACAGAATCAGTCTTTGGGATTTACGTACCTGGATGACTGAGCATGCATCAAGACTTGTTAGTGGTGTGGCTTTTGTTAGTTAACAACATGCTCCCTCACCAGGTCATCTGGTTTGTGACGCTCTAATTTAATGTTTTTGGGATTGCACTCAGATGCCGACACCACACAGAGCTCCTTGTTCTGGCTCTTTGAAGCACTGAATGAGTAAAGACACTGTATTTATTAATTAGCACCTTGCTAGCACTCACCTGCTGACCAGTATACTTTTGTGATTTCAGCTTCAGGTTCTTGCTTTGTAAAGCTGTCCCTCAGTGAGGCAGGAGGAGGATTACTTACCCTGATAAATCTTCAGTTCCAGTCCAAACAAAAGTGTTTCCTGTTACTTCAGTTTTGACATTTACCTTATTAGAGACTCAAATAGCAGTACAGATGTTTGAGGATCAGGTCAGAGGGCAGAGATGCACAGAGACATGAGAGAAGTCTGGAAGTTCAGACCTGCGGACTCACTGGTGCACCTCCTGTGAGCGGCCTGTGTGACGAGGCTTCAGCTTTATCTTTAACAGGAGTACGAACTCACCTGTTACCTGCAGCTCCTCAAGCTTTGATATCAGATCCAACAGCTTCCTCTGGAGCTCCGTCACCGTGTCATATGTGGATATGGACCTGAAATGTACATGCAGCTCTACACTAGTGGAAGGGATAAGCTGCTGACTGATGGCCTCTTTAAGCTTCTGAAATGTGGACATCTTCCTTAGAGCATCCATAGGTGACACGTTGTCAGCCAGTTTCTAGCTGCAAAAAGGGAGCGTGGGCCATGGGTGGAATGGTCACTAAGGTAGAGGAAGATGATGACATGGAATTGGATGATTGGACTCAAGTTGTTGATGGGGGAGGTTGAGGAAGAAGCAGCAACAGGTAAGAAGATGAAAGTTTGTTTGGGATACAGAGTAGTAAATGAACTCAACAGTTCACATGAAGGGATCACTGTAGTCCAAACAGGTATCAGCAATCATCTCACCCCCGTTCTCTGTTCGCTGTTGGGGGCAGGAGGTTGAGAGGAGGAGTTGCCCATCTGGTCGGGGTCTGGGATGCTGCTGTGTGACCGGGGACGGTCTTCTAGTCTCCACCCCTTGGAAAAGGGTAATATCTCCTGGGTCTAGGGGCGGATGCCCCTCTGGGAATGATGGTACCTGGACCTGGGGGTATAGAATATGTTCATTTCTATTTCTCTCCACATCGGGTGAGTGCTGAGTATTTGTATATGTGTGCATGAGGGTGGGAATAGACGTTTGTGTCTATGTGTCAGGTTGGGTCTTAGACTCCATCTCTCTGGGAGGATCTCAGGCCCTCCCAGGTGTGGGGGCCTATCTCCCCTCACCACACTCAACACGTCACCGCAGCCTCCTGTGGCTTCTGCACCGTGGCTGCTGGGTGACCCCTCGTCTGGGGCTCTCCTCAGCTCTTTCCAGAAGGGTGGCACAGCTGCCCTCCTTGGGCTCTTGTGGTCTGGGGGGCCTCTGGAGAAAAAAGAGGTATATACTGTAATATCAAAGGGATTTAGGAGAGGTAGAAACTCTATGGATGCAGTTTTGGAATTTGAAATTAGAAATTAGAAAACCCCAAATAAACAAAAACGTTTTGTTCAAAAAAGCAATATGATATTAATGTAGAGGGAAGGCTTATTAATTAAAATGAGGAAGATGGGTATCAAAGGGCGAATGTAGAGATGGATAAAGGATTTCCTCTTCAGAAGGCAAATAGTAAGGATAGAAAATGGAACATCACAAGGGAGTTGATGACAAATGTTGTGTTTCATAATCTAGACCAGTGGTTCTTAATCTGGGTTCGATCGAACCCTCGGGGTTCGGTGAGTCGGGCTCAGGGGTTCGGCAGAGCCTCCGCCGTGACATGCACGGCTCATTTTGTGCACCAGTAAAAAACATATCTATGTCTTGAATTTGAAAAAAAAAAATCATATTTTATTTTTCACTAAAGAGGGGTTCAGTGAATGTGCATATGAAACTGGTGGGGTTCGGTACCTCCAACAAGGTTAAGAACCACTGATCTAGACAGTGGAATGGGATTTTCTCTTTTTGCAGATGATGGCGTCATGTGGAAGAGAGGAAGGAACTTAGAGTTTATTACTGGAAAGGTGCAGGAAGCAATTTTTAAAGTCACATGAGTGGGGATTTAAATTTTCAGTGATTAAGACCAAGGCAATGTTTTTCACAATGTAGTGAAGTAGATTCTGGGTTAGGATGTTACATGATGTCCATAAACGCACCACTGACATCCACACCTTCCCAGCTGACAATTACCCGGCTATAAGAAACAGCTGCGCTTCACTACTGAGAGAAGGCATTTAGTAGTTGTGGCAATCCAAGGTGGCTGCGAGCATTAGGCAGTCGAACACTGCGTATCTCTTAAGGAAAGCTACTTAGAATTGCCCTTTAGAGAGTGGTGTGCATTATACTGCTGCTGTCTTGTCAGATGCCGTTTTGTTTGTTATGCACTACTTTTATAACGTATAGTGATTTGGGATGTGTTGGTTTTATGTTGATCTTTTATTGATTGTTTAACGTTTTATCTTTTCTTTTATTGTTTTAGTGGAGGTGCGGCCGCTTGTTCAGAGGCTAGGCACGTGAGGTGGAATCCCCTCCCCGATGCATGCGAGTGTACACACCGGGCATAGGCAGATTGCACCCTTTAGAGTTTAGTGTGAGTGAGGTTTGCTGTGAAATCACACGGGTGAGTAATTGGTGGCACCCTTGGGCACTCCTCCCTGTAGGTTGCCTCCTCAAGTGGCCGGTCTCCACCATTTTGTCTAGTTGCTTCTTTTTAACATATTGTGCTTGTTTCAGGGTAGCATTGTGGTAGGGAGTATGTTGTTTTAATCATCGTTTGGTAATAAAGTGTTTTAATTATTTTGCTCTCTCACCCCTGCTACCCTAGGTGCCTTTTGATCTTATAGTTATATGTTTTAGTAGTTCCTCTTAATAAACTTTTGAATTATAAACTTCCTTTGTCTCACCTCTGCCATTAAATAACGAGTCTGTGGGCCTTGGTAGCCAGTGTAATCTTTTCATTGGCTAGAGAAATCTTTCCTGGGGTTGTAGCGCCCTCCCCCAGGTGGCGTTGTCACTACTTTAGTAACCGTCCCCGGTTATTTCTCCTTCGCGACACCACAACAAGAAAAAGAACTGGTAAGGTCATTAAACTAAAGTCATATAAACCTTATTATTTGGTTTGATGAGAGGGTTACATGGGCCGTACAAATTCAGAAAAATGTGAGAAAGTGTTAAACATCATCAGGGGTTTAACTGGAAGTGACTACATAATATCATATTGCTTTCTTGAATAACACTGCTGCAACACTTTTTTTGTTTATTTGGAGTTGTCTCATTAGTCAGGATTAGACTGTGGATGTGTAGTTCAGCAGCAGATACTTTACAGAGGTTTGATCATATTCAGTACCGAGTGTCGAGACTTTGTACAGGTGCAGTTAGAACAACTCAGGCAGCATCATTACAATATAGAATATATTTAATAGAGTCGGAGTAGCTACCAGAGGTTAGTATCAAAGTAAGGAAAAGGATAAATGATGGATTTTTAGGACGCAGGAGAAATGGTTATGACATTATCAGTCGTCCAGACAGTTGAAGACACAAGAACATTAAGATCAGTGTTCAGATTCCAGTTCATCGTTAGTACGTTTACAATGCAACCACTCAGAAAGTACACGAGACATCTTAATAGAAATTCAACACCATACAGAGTAAACACAACGGGACTAATGATGAACCTTTTATGGGTACCAGCACATTATGGTCTCAAGGAAATGAAACGGCAGATAAGGCTGCAAAGGAGGCCTCTGGAAAAAGATTAGTGGAATTAATTGTCAGCTTTTGTAAAACAGAAATAAAAAATCTACTAAAACAGAAAGAGAGATGTCAAAAACAACGGGAGAAAGAAACGAAAGGACGGTGATTTCATAAAATCCAAAGAAAAACTGTAGAAATAAGAAGTACAGGATGGAGGAGAGAAAAAAACAATTCTTTCATGTCTCAGATTTGGGCACACTGGGCTAAACAGGACATTGTTCACTGTAGGGAAACACTGCAATGCAAAATGTGAGCACCGCAGAGATGATGAGACACTAGAGCTTGTTATATTACAGTGTCAGAAGTGTGAGCAAGAAACGAGACAATAGTTCAAAATCTAAACAGAATAAAACTAAAACTAGATTTAATTGATTTACATAGAAAAAGTTATCCTATTATCTTAGACAAACACATCTGTATGGTAGGATCTAATCCTTAAGTGATATTCCTGTCCACACTCCGTACCACCTGAGGCGGTAACGCACCAATTCGCTGTTTGTGAACTGCCAATAAACACCAAGAAGAAGAAGAAGAAGAAGAAGAAGAACATCTGGAGCAAACTGCGGCAGCCTTTGCTCTTTTCTTCTCAGCTCCAATGAGCTGGAACTCTGCTGCCCTTCACAATAAAAGCAGAGAACAATTAAAAAACAACAACAAAAAACAAAATCTTAATTTTAACCTCAAATAGCAGCGAAGCTCAGTGCAGAGGCGCAGATGAAGTTTAGCAGCTCAGTTCTCCAGCGCTTCGAGGCATATGCGTGTACGTCTGTAACCCGGGTGAGACCTTTAACTTGAACTCTGACCCGGAAGTGTAGGTGTATGGCTGATTACTGTGACGTAGGAAACGTCACACAGCAGAAACTTCCCGTGCAGGTGAGGATGTGGAGCCTCAAGGCTCTGAAGCTGCTGATCAGCCAGCGGCTCAGCGCCGCCGTGGACGACATCCTGGGGCACGTGTACCACACCATCCGCACGCTGCAGGAGGAGGAGATGGAGCAGCTGGGAGCTCCCTGACTGCTGATCAGTGTCGGGGACAGACGGAGAGGAGGGGAGGTGGAGCCAGCAGAGGGCTCTGCTGAGTGCAGGCTGATGGCTTTAAATATCCAAATGCAGCAAAAGGTGTTCATCACTGAGACTCATTTCCCGAAATAATAAAGCTGTTTGGTGGCTCATGCTTTATGTGCCTGATTCCTGCTGCCTTCCTTACTTTGGATTAAAAAAAGACCCTCTTTGTGCATGCTGCTTCTATGATCCAAGGTGTTGTTATTTCCTTATTTCAAAAGAGGTTGAAAGGGAAAAAAGTTAAATAAGCAGTGAGATGAAATGATAGTAATATGATCAAAACAATTAGCCATGTAAAACACGAGCACGCCTTTACTGCTTTTAGAGGGACTCAGTAGCGGCCATGTGTGTTACTGATCATTAGCATGTGTAAGCAGTCAGTGTGCTGGTGTAGAGCTTCAGGTATATGTGAACTCTGCAGTGAGAAAGATTATCCACAAATGGAAAACACTCAGGGCAGGTGACCAGGAGTGGACGTACTGCAAGTTCCCCCCGAGCTCAGACCGTGCAACGCTCAGTGAAACGGCAAAAACCCAAGAGCTACATCTCAGACTCCACAGGGCTCAGTTAGCATGTTAAAGGTCAGGACAGGACAATTAGAAAAAACTGAACAAGTGTGGCTTGTTAGGGAAGACTTCAGGAGAAAGCCTCTTCTCTCTAAAAAGAATATGGCAGCCCGGTGAAGCTGGTCTGCAAAGCTGCATCTGAGCAAAGCTCACGACTTGTGGGGCTGTTTTTAATGACTGTATCTAATATTGGTGCACAGCTGCTGGAGTAAAGCAAAACAGTAAAAGCTTCACATTCCCGCTGAAACTCAGTCATCACTGAAGTCTGATTCATCGGATCATGTTGCGAACTCATGCACTAACATGCACAAAAACATTCCACCTTAAAAGCTGCTTTACTTCCCTTTTTTAAACATTTGCTGGAACTGTTTTTGGAAAACTAATTTTGATTTGAACAGTTATGATTATCTTTGACTCTGACAGATGGTTTCTAATTCACATTATTCAATGAGAGAGAGAGGGCAGGTGGAGGAAGGCGTAGTTGCTGATGAAGACGCTCATATGTGGAGATGAAGCTGAGAGACTGAGGACTTTCTGATCTGTTAATGAAGCCAGTCTAACATTTGATCGTGTAATCAGTTGGAGGTCAATAATGGATGTAAAGTGGCTCTGTGGTTACAGCCAGAGAAACCAGTCACAGTTTAACCGTGCGCCTGCATGTGCACGTCACAGTTTGTCGTGTATGGACACAGTGACTGTTTTGCAGGGCTGCAGAACAGTCAGGATGTTAATCCTGACACTTTTCTACCACTGAAAGCACCAATAATGGGCACATAAGCATCAGAACTGGACCATGGAGCAGTGGAAGAAGGTAACCTGATCTGAATCACGTTTTCTTGTACCTCACATGGATGGCCAGGTGTGTCGATTGCTTACCTGAGAAACACCTGGGATCAGGATGCATTGGGCGAAGAAGATGAGCTGGTGGAGGCAGTGTGATGTTCTAGTGGGAAAGCTTGGTTACTGCATCCATGTGCATGTTACACACACATACCACCAACCTCAGCATTGCTGCATACCATGTACACCCCGATGACTGTGGTCTCCTTAAGCAGGATAATGCACCCTGCCACAAAGCAAAAATGATTCAGGAATGGTTTGAGGAGCACAACGGTGAGTTTGAAGTGTTGACTTGGCCTCCGAATTCACCTGATCTCAGTCCAGTCGAGTATCTGTGGGATGTGCGGGACAAAGAAGTCGGATCCATGCAGGCCCGCCTCACAGCTTACAGAACTTAGAGATATGTTGCATCTTGGTACAGATACTACAGCACACCTTCAGGGATCTAGTAGAGTCCATGCCTAAGATATTATTGGGCAGGTGGTCATAAGGTTGTGTCTGATTGGTGTATATCAAGAAAACACAGCTCATCTCGCTTGCCTTCACTGCATGGCACTGGTTTCCATGAGTTCAAAATGTTCAAAAGTCAAGATGTGGGTAATTAATCATATTTCAGTTTGCAGTTCTGATTTATTCTCTCACTTATTGCAGAGTCTCAACTGGTCTGCCTTCTGCAGCATGTGATTGTTTGGCCTTCAGCTTTTGTCTGACACTCGTGGCCATTGTGCTTGAAGCACACGAGACATCCTGCTGTGGATTCATGTTTTCAGTTAATCTTGTTTCACAGGCAAAAACATGGTAGTCTAAACTTAGCTCCCTATCATATGACATAATGTTATTTAGGTCTCAGCCGTAAAAAACTGATGAGGTATTGTTGTCTCCCCGCTGGTGGCAGGTGGCGTGGACATTCAAGTTAACTCAAGAATGAGGCAACCTAGGATTTTCAAATTGATACCAAAGGTGCATCTAGGAGGCTGAGGAGTAGAACTGGAGGCTGCCATTATCTTTGTTATCAGTTTAAAATCTTTTAGTTTTAAAGTGCATTGCAGTCATGAATCTGTGTCAGAATGAGAATATTTTAATAATTCCTAAGGAAATTATTAGCTGTTTATATGAGATGTGCCTCACTGTCCCAGGGGTATGTGATCAGAGGTTTCATTCTTAGATGGTCTCCTTAGTATAACTGTCACTTTACCAATAATATCTGGGGGTCTAAAGACTAAGAAAGAGCTGCTCGACATAACATCATAAAAAGATGTGAGGCCGTACAGACTCAAAATCCCCAAATGTGTTTTTTCACTAATATAGAAGTCGTGGCTTGCTGTTATTTGCCTGTTTTTCAGTGTTTCCTTTGGAGGTCAAGCAGCTACTGTTAAGGAAAGTTGAGCAGCAAAACAGGTGCTCAGTCCAGCCCGGCAGGATCAAAAGCTCCCGCATATTAAAGAGGAAAAGAAGGAACTTCAAGGTCTGGAGTAGATGGATGTCACCAAGTTTCTTTTCAGTCCTGTTCCTGTGAACAGTGAAGATGATGAAGAGGAGCCTCAGTGCTCACAGCTTCACCACACCCTGAATGAGGAGGTCAGAGACTCTGTGGGAGACCAGTACCAGGACCGGAACCCAGATCAGTTACCTGCTGATTACAAGACTTCTTCTGATCATGAAATTAGTGAGTTGGGATGTCATGACTTGAAAAGTCTTTCAGCTGCTCAGAGTGTGGGAAGATTTTTGCATATAAGGCCCAGCTGGAGGCCCATTTGCGATGTCACACAAGAGAGAGACCATTCCGATGCTCAATTGTAAGAAATGTTTTTCATGGAGCGGACAGAAGAACGTGAAAATCCACACAGGGGAGAAACTCATCAGGTGCTCTGTGTGAATCAAATGTTTTATTGAAAGTGGAAACCTGAAGGTGCACATGAGGATCCACACAGGAGAGAAACCATTCAGCTGTGCCGTTTGTGGTAAAAGACAAATGATTCAGTTGGCTTCATCAGATCAACAACCACGAGTGTGTTAAGGCCATAGAGTTTCAACATAGCCACACTGAGGACAACAGATAATTAGACCCAGAACTAACCAGGAACTCAGACCCATTTATACAGCCAACTATTGACAACAAGACTTTGCACTGCTCTGAGCATAGTGGAGTTCCAGTTATTGGTGTGGGCTGTAACAACTGTAAGAGGTCATTCAGCTGTTCAGAGTGTGGGAAGAGGTTTGAATAAGGGACAGCTCAAGGCCCACATGAGGTCACACATGGGAAAGAGTAAAGGTGCCTGCTTTGTCCAAAAAGGTTTTTGTGGAAAAGATGTTTGCAGAATCACATGAGAATTCATAGAGGGGAAAAACCATACTGCTGTACAGCTTGCGGTAAAACTTTCAATGAAAGTGGAAATCTGAAGGTGCACATGAGGATTCACACAGGAGAGAGACCATCCAGCTGCTCTGTGTGTTGGAAAAAATATTACCAAAAGGGAACTCTGACTAAACATCTAGAAGTCCACTGAGAGGAGAAATAATTTGAGTGCTCGTTTAGCTGCAACCTACTTCTGGTCCTTTCAGGCTGTATTTTTGTTCAGAGTAGCTTTGCGTGATTCACAGTCAAAACGAATCCTTTAACCATAAACTGGATCTTCATTCATCCTTTGTCTGGAAGAAGCCTATTAAGACAAAGAAGTGCTTACACTGCGTTGTGCTTTTGGATGAGAGGAATAAGGTTTAAGATTGTGTTTACATGTGTACAATTATCTGAAAAACTAGCAACTGTAGCAACATACTGAAAACCTTTCAATTCATTAGAAATCCCAGTCTTCAATTAATACAATACAAAATACTACACAGAGTGCACTACACAGGTCAACAGGTGTTCAGGATGGGTTTTACATCTTCTAACAACTGCTCACTGTCAGGGCACCACACCTGCTGAATACGTCCACACTCTTTGTTTCTGTCCACCAGTTCAGGGGTTTTGGTGCTGGATATGTGAAGACTTATAAAAGTGTCTGAAATGTAACAGTAGAGAAGAAAAGAGTAGTAGCTTATTTGAAGAGTTTCAGTCAGGTTTCAGAGCTCATCACAGCACAGAAACAGCTTTAGTGAAGGTTACAAATGATCTTCTTATGGCCTCTGACAGTGGACTCATCTCTGTGCTTGTCCTGCTAGACCTCAGTGCAGCGTTCGATACTGTTGACCATAATATCCTATTAGAGCGATTAGAACATGCTGTAGGTATTACAGGTACTGCACTGCAGTGGTTTGTAACATATCTATCTAATAGACTCCAGTTTGTACATGTAAATGGAGAGTCCTCTTCACACACTGAGGTCAATTATGGAGTTCCACAGGGTTCAGTGCTAGGACCAATTCTGTTTACATTATACATGCTTCCCTTAGGCAGCATCATTAGAAGACATAGCATAAATTTTCACTGCTATGCAGATGACACCCAGCTCTATCTATCCATGAAGCCAGGTAACACACACCAATTAGTTAAACTGCAGGAATGTCTTAAAGACATAAAGACCTGGATGGCCGCTAACTTTCTGCTTCTTAATTCAGATCAAACTGAGGTTATTGTACTCGGCCCTGAAAATCTTAGAAATATGGTATCTAAGCAGATTCTTACTCTGGATGGCATTACCTTGGCCTCCAGTAATGCTGTGAGGAACCTTGGAGTCATTTTTGACCAGGACATGTCCTTCAATGCACATATTAAACAAATATGTAAGACTGCTTTCTTCCATTTGTGCAACATCTCTAAAATTAGAAATATCCTGTCTCAGAGTGACGCTGAAAAACTAGTTCATGCATTTGTTACTTCCAGGCTGGACTACTGTAATTCTTTATTATCAGGATGTCCTAAAAACTCCCTGAAAAGTCTTCAGTTAATCCAAAATGCTGCAGCAAGAGTCCTGACAGGGACTAGAAAGAGAGAGCAGATTTCTCCTGTTTTGCCTTCCCTTCATTGGCTTCCTGTTAAATCCAGAATTGAATTCAAAATCCTGCTCCTCACATACAAGGTCTTAAATAATCAGGCCCCATCTTATCTTAATGACCTTGTAGTACCATATCACCCTATTAGAGCACTTCGCTCTCACACTGCAGGCTTACTTGTTGTTCCTAGAGTATTTAAAAGTAGAATGGGAGGCAGAGCCTTCAGTTTTCAGGCCCCTCTTCTGTGGAACCAGCTTCCAGTTTGGATTCAGGAGACAGACACTATCTCTACTTTCAAGGTTAGGCTTCAAACTTTCCTTTTTGCTAAAGCATATAGTTAGGGCTGGACCAGGTGACCCTGAATCCTCCCTTAGTGATGCTGCAATAGGTGTAGGCTGCTGGGGCATTCCCATGATGCACTGGGTGTTTCTTCTTCACTCACTATGTGTTAATAGACCTCTCTGCACTGAATCATCCTTGTTATTAATCTCTGTCTCTCCTCCACAGCATGTCTTTATCCTGTCTTCCTTCTCTCACCCCAACCGGTCGCAGCAGAGGCCCCGCCCCTCCCTGAGCCTGGTTCTGCCGGAGGTTTCTTCCTGTTAAAAGGGAGTTTTTCCTTCCCACTGTCGCCAAAGTGCTTGCTCATAGGGGGTCATATGATTGTTGGGTTTTTCTCTGTATGTATTATTGTAGTGTCTACCTTACGATATAAAGCACCTTGAGGCGACTGTTGTTGTGATTTGGCGCTGTGTAAATAAAACTGAATTGAACAGATCAGTTCATCATTCTACAATGAGAAAGATTATTCATGGTCTGTGTATTCAACCTCACCTGTGGTGCCGGTGCCCACCTCTCAATTTTAAATGCATGTAGACATTGAGGGTCCTCGGGAGGGGCTGTACTGACACCTACTGCTCTCTGGCAGAAAGCACTATGCCCTGCCGTGTTTTAAATACACTTTAGTACAACATGCAGCAACACTACACGTGAGTGGGAGGAGGTAGGTATGGGGTCTTCACACACCCCTGTTCTCTGTTAGCCATCGGGGCGGAGGGGCTGTGCGGATGTGTTGGCCGTCCGATTGGGGCCTGGGATGCGGGGCCTCCCTGCTGCTGCCGGGCCGGGGGCGGTCTGCTTGTCTTCACCCTGGGGGGAAAGGGTCACATCTCCTGGGTCTGGGTGCAATTTCCTCCTCAGGGGGTGAGGGTACCTGGACCTGGGGTATAGAGTATGTTTGGGGAGTGTGATTGTCAGGAGTTTTCCTGCAGTGCAACTCAGGTCGGAATAAATGACACTCAGACAGGTCAACGTGTACACGGGTGAGACTCAACGGAGACTTACACCCTGGAACAGTTGTCAGGCTTTATTTATACCCCAAGCATATTCGTGTAGCATGTACAGGAAGAGATAAAATAGAACTGTGCTGCATGCAGGCTTCCTGTTGAACAGAGCGTAACTTCTCTATTTAAACTGAACACTGAAAGAGCAAACACATCTAGATGAAATGTACTTTTAAGCATAACATAATAAAATTCCTAAAGTCCTATCCCTTAACAGTGATTGTGTGTACAGTGTCCATTGGTGTCTGTCTTTTCGTTGGGTGAGTGCTGAGTATTAGTGTGCATGAGGGTGGAAATGCACGTTTGTGTCTATATGTCAGGTCGGGTCTTAGACTCCACCTCTCTGGGAACATCTCAGGCCCTCCAAAGTATGGAGGCCTATCTCCCCTCACCACACTTCCAGCCAGTGGCTGATGCCCTCAGGCGTCGGTGCGTTGGTGGTTCTTGATGTCCGGGTTTGGCACGGATGCCCCTCGGGTGGTCCACCTTGGGCTGTCGCACTCTGGGGCCTCTGGATGTCTGGGGCCTGGATCTCCTCTCCTCGCTGTGGCTCCCCATACCCTCTAGCAGATCATTACGTGGAGAAACCTTTTGAATACAAGTGTGCTGATCCACACAGGTGTGCACACAGGTGTACACACGGGTGTTTTTGGCATCTTCTTCCTGTCATATGATGGCATTTGTCTCCTGCCCATCGGGACCCCCCAACATGAACTTGACTGAGAACAATTTAATGCTCATCCTCCATCTTACCTCTGCTAATCATGTCCTTAGTCCAACCACAGCTCTGCAGCTCACCACCAGGTAGCGCATCATGATAGAAATGTTTGGCCCTGTTAGGAGAGGCTATTTTGTAGTAACATGAGACCAACAGCAGCATTGAACATGGCGCACCACGGAGTGAAAACATTTCAGCCACTAATTTTAGCTGCCATCCTTGACAGCTTCAGAGGTAATAAAAAATAAGAATTATGACTATTTTTTAATTGACTTGAGCACTCTGAAGGACCACAAAGAAGAGCTGGATAGTGTGCAGTATTTCATTGAGAAGTGTTTTCAGTGCAACATTATAGGAAAACCAAACAAAAAATAGTCACTCCTAAGATTCCCCAGGGCCTGCCTCACCACAGACCAGTGGCGTGGTGGATATTTTGGAGTCGATAGACAAAAGTTTCCAGCTGGCCCTCCTGGAAATCCTGCATAAAGATTATCAGGAGCTGCACGAGTCAGTGGAGTTCAGTCAGCAGCTGGTGGAAACACTCGCTGACGAAAATGCTGCCGACAGAGAGTCAGTGAAATCCCTCACCGAGTGAATGACCTGACAAAAAATAAATAAAAATCAAAGAAACTGTTATTGAGCTCCAGGGCCACAGCATGAGGGACAACGTGGGGTTCTCAGGAATACCAGAGAAGGCAGAAGAGGATCCAGAAACAACATTGAGACATTTTATCCAGTCTCACCTGAAACTCCCGGAGGACGTGGTAAAAAACATCACTTTTCATCATGCTCACGGTTTGGAAGGTAAACAACCAGATGGGCGCAGACCCAGACAATCGTGGCCAAATTCAAAGATTTTAAACAAGAGCTGGTGAAGATCTGCGACCGGGAGCTGAGAGAAACGGACTTCAGTGTGAACAACCAGTTTCCTAAAGAGATCCTGGAGGGACAGAAGCTTCTGTTCCTGATCCGAAAAGAGAACATCCAAGGAGGCTCCTGAGGTGTCTTTGCAGTCAATAAACTGTACGTCAGCGGGCGACCAGAACATCACACCATTGCTGATCTGCATCTACACACATTTTCTTTTTTCACTCTCCTTTCTCATTGATCTAATAGACGTGTCTACATAAAATACGTAAAGCTGGTGGTTTAATCAGCATAACCTGCTTTCTTATTATATTTATTATAATTCTTTTTTTCTTCTTCTTCTTGTTTCTGTTTATTTTAGGTCACTATGGACTGATTCTTTGGTGGCTACACTGTTTCATTCCCATCGTCTCTTTTGATGTCTTTTCTCTTCTCTTTCTGCACTCAGCATTACGTCTGCTCTGCCTTCAGTGCTGCAATTTACTACATAAACATGCAGGACAGATTAACAGCTACAACCAGAGTTTAAACATGACCACACTGAGGTTTGTCAACTGGAATATACGTGGAGTGGTTCCAGGGAAAAGACTCTTAAAATTACTAACCGATTAAATGACTTACAGGCAGACATTGTCTTTCTACAGAAGACATATATATATCCAAAACATCTGTACAGTCACTTCTACAGTTCCCTCAAACTTACTCAGCCTGTTACAACTCAAAACAAAGAGGCATAGAAAAAATAAATAAATAAAAATAAGCTTCACTGTTAGCAGATCCAAAAGCAAATTTATAACACTTCATTTATTCAAAATCTGGATATATGTAGTTCAAGTATATATGGACCAAATGCTAATTACACCTGCTTTTTTCATACATTCTTCATTTCACTTTCAGATCACTCTGACACCATGCTTGTAACAGTAGAAGAATCAGGCTCAGTACAGCAGTGCATCCAAGGAACTGGCAGTCCCAGACACATGAGCGATCATCTCAGATCTTTGGTGGTCATAAACAGTCACTGTGTGCACATTTATGGATATTTTATATTGATAAGAACAAAATGAAATCACACAACTTACAAATGATCAATTAACCTGACACTTTATTAGCTATATATATCAGCCATTAAAGGGATGTTGTCAAAGTTCGGCTTCATGTGAGCCACACAATCAAGAAGTGTGCAGTCAGTAAAGGTTTTAGACTCAGAATTTTAAATGTATAAATACACATATTCACAAACTGCAAATGTTTCTGCAAGGAAGGAAATTCAGGAGTCAGGCGGTTTCAAGAGTAAATATTTCAAAAGCAGCATCATTCCATGAAAAATCAGTCAGTGCACAACTTCCTTCAGCAGCAGACTTTCTTCCACATGGATGGATGAACATGAATGAGCAGCAGCAGCAGCCCCCCTCTAAACTGACGAGAGGTTCAACATTTAGCCCGAGTCCTCTGGGATCCAGAACCTTCAAACAGTCATAAATCCTTATTCAGTACCTAAAGCTGCTTGACTGATGTGGTCTGTCCAATCTGTTACACAGAACGTGATTTCACAGAAAGAGTCAGCTTCATAGGGTTAAAAACTTCCTATATCAGAAACTTATTTTGACACAGAAGGAACCAAGATCACCCTGGTATGAAAAGAGGACTGATTCATCACACTGATGCTGAACTGTGTGATGACTCATCCCGACAAACAGAAACAGATTCGGTCTATAGTCTGTGATTCCTGCAGTGTCACAGAGTGAAGACCAAATACTTGGTCTGTAAGTGAAAATAGTCATAGTATGAAAGTAACGTCATTTAACATAGTGTCATTAAATATACTAAACTCCTGCAGAAGAAAGATGAGCTGATTCTGAGGGGGTCAGGTGTGACTCATCCAAACTGCAGCATTTTAAACAGGTTTGTTTTTCTTTGATTAAGACAATGATATAATTTTGATGCAATATTTGATAAAACAAAGGGATTTAAAAAGTGAGGCAGATTGTTTTCATGTATGCTCGGCCACAAACATTTAAATCAACATACTCGCTTCCTTGGACAAATTTATTCTACAAGTTCATTATGAATATATTGCACATCCCAGAGTCTTTTTGTTGCTGTCAGGACGCAGCATTTAAACCTTATGCAGGAAGATTTAGGCTTAATGCATTTATATTTTGAATATAAATTATAAAAATGTGTGCAACACTCAAAAACATACAATGAATCACTAAAGCTTTAATATTCAGTGCCTTATGAATATAAATCTGTGGATGTGATCAGAGCTGATAAAGCGTCTGAGCTTAAACACAGGTGTGGTTTTTAATAAGTAACTTCTTATTGAATCCTTTACCACAGATGCTGCACTTATAGAGTTTCTCCCCTGTGTGAATTGTCATGTGTTCAGTCAGATGGACGTTTTGTTTAAAACTCTTTCCACAAACTGAACAACCAAATGGTTTCTCTCCTGTGTGAATTCTCATGTGTGTCTTCAAATTGCCCTTGAGGCTGAATATTTTACCGCACTCAGTGCAGCTGAAGGACTCCTTTGGAGGAACTGTCTTCTCACTTTGGTTCTGGCGGAGCTGTGATGGCTCGCCCACACACCTGTGGGTTTTGAGCTGTGTATACCAGGTGAACCTTTTGTCACAAGCGCTGCAGCTGAACCGTTTCTCCTCTGTGTGGACAGACATGTGCAGCGTCATACGTCTTTTGTGTGCAAATCTTTTATCACAAAAAGGGCAGGTGAAGGGTTTCTCTCCCGTGTGAATTCTCATGTGAAGCTGCAGTGTTCCTTTCTGGCTAAAACTCTTCCCGCAGAACGAACATTCAAAAGGTTTCTCTCCTGTGTGGATTCTCATGTGTGCCAAGATGTTCCCGCTACAGCTGAAACGTTTCTCACAGACTGAGCAGCTGAATGGTTTCTCTCCAGTGTGCGTTCTCATGTGGCTGATCAGGTGGTCTCTACGGCAAAATGTCCGTCCACACTCAGCGCAGCTAAATGCCTCCTTATCAGTACTTCTTATCTCACTCAGAGAGACACCGTCACTCCTCAGAGAGTTTAAATGGGGCTGAGATTCTCCCGGTTGCTTCAAAACTTCATGGTTGGCTTCAGTCTCAGGTTCTGGTGCTTTAACATCACTTCCTGGTTGTAAGGATGTGTCTGGATGTAAGCTCCTGCCAGGTTTTAACCTCACGTGAATGCCACTGCTGACCATGTTGCTGACCATGTTGCTAACCTTGCTGCGACCTTTTTTCAGTCCTGTGTGGATTTTCATGTGCCTGCTCACGTCACCACTATACCTGAAACTTTTCTTACAGATGGAGCAGCTGAAAGGTTTCTCTCCTGTGTGAAGTCTCATGTGGCTGATGGAGTTTCCTTTCTGAGAAAATCTTTTGCCACAAAAAGAGCAACTAAAGGGTTTCTCTCCAGTGTGAATTCTCATGTGTGCTTTGAGGTGTGGCTTCCTGCCGAACCTCTGACCACATTCGGAGCAGCTGAATGATCGCTCAATGTTACAGTTAATGTCAATAATAGTGAAGTTGTGGTTTTTCGGGCATTTTTGACCTGACTGAGGTTCCCTGTTCTGCTCCCAGTCACCGTCACTCACCTCGGTCTCAGAAGAGTCTGAAGCTTTGTCAGTACCTGGCTCTGAATGGCTCTCTGGGTCTGAGTTCCTGGCTTCTGTTTTCACTCCAGTCTGATGGCGATGAAGCTGAGAGGATTCTGGTTTCTCCTCAGCATCATCTTCATTTTTCACAGGACTGAATGTTAATATGGTGACACAGGCCTCCTGCGGACCTTGAAGCTGATCTGCATCCTGGCTGCTCCAGACTTCCTCCTGCTCCTCTTTGATGTGTGGGTGCTCTGAGTCCAGGAGGGGGCTCCACTGTTGCTGCTCTTCTTCACCAACAATCACTTTGCGGACATCTGACGGTAAAACTGAAACACAGATAGGACAGATGCTAACAGCTTGTTAACTGAGTTCTAACATGATGTTTTAAATTAATCTTTACAGGCCTATAGCAGCGAGGATCTGTGCTACAACCTGACAAACTGTTCCTGTATAACAGAAAGAAGAGGCGTACTGGAAATGTCCGGTATATGATATTAAACTATGCTTTGGTGTGGTTACAAACTCCAATCAATTCATTTTTTTCTATATAGTGTGTGGAATTACAGGGATTATTTTACATAACCATCATCTTTATCATTGCATTAATTATCATTTCATCCAAGCATTTATTGAAGTTGCTGGCATTATGTTATAATTTGTATTACAGGGGTTATCATAATCAAATATTAACATGTTTATTACAGGTGCAGTTACAACCACTTAAATCGTTGAGTTAAATCTATAATCTTAAAAGCTTATATGCTGAGTATATTGTTACAGTAAAATAGTAGCTGAGCAAAGGCCTGAATGTATTCAGCTTCTTGTTGCATTTGAGTTTGCCTAGCAACAGGTGACGGAAGGAGGACAAGTCCATGGGGACCTCAAAGGCCTGAGATCATATTTGGAAGAGGATGCCAGAAAGGGGAACTTCTGTGTCTGCATTTATCTCTTAGAATAGATCATTGTCTGTAGAAGAGGCAAAGAATGTTCTTAAGATGCAAATTATGTGCTTGTAAACGCAAGAGGGGGCGTTATAATACCCTGATGTTATAAAAGCAATCTGAAGTGTATTTTTGAATGGGGATTTACGACTGATGGTTTCCAGTGTACGTCTCCCCACGCTGCGTGTATTCATTAAAATCAATTGTTTGACCGACCTCTTCTGGACCATCATTGTTTTACTCTCGTCCTCAATTTCGGACCCATAACATTTGGTGCATTGGCCGGGGTTGAGGGGGGAGACAGTTGGAGGTTGAGACCGAGAGGGTCCGAGGCGCTCTAACGGGCAGACACGAGTCAGTGGTCGAAGTGAGTGGACATAAGCCGGCTTATTCAAAGGTAAGGCACTACCTGTTGAATTATTCCAAATTGTGCCAGATTGGACATGAGAAATTAAAGTCTACTCACTGAAATTACTGGTAAATGTCTGTTTTGATTTTGGTGAAAATCTCATGAGAACTAAAGTATAAGTTGAAGTAAAGATAATGAAACGTTGAAAATAAGTAAAGAGTAAAGAGAATAAGTGTATTTAAAGCAGTTGGACTGCAGAGTGAATTTAGAGTTATAGGTTATTGGCGAAGAGTTTGTGACAGTAAAGTCTCAATTGAATATAAAGCCGGGCTTGGACATCAATAACATTGCTTGTGTAATTTTATGGGGTGTCTCCAAATTACAACAACAGTTGCCTCAAGGTGCTTAATACTGTAAGGTACAATACAATAATACTCAGTAGACAACTGTCTCAGATAAATAAGGAGTCAAACTGTTGCTTGGATACTACTGGCTTTTCTCAAGAACAGATTTTAAATCTGCTGATTATTGATGTTTTTGTGCTTTAAAGAACAGTTTTCATATATACATCTTTGTTTGGAAGGAAGATATCTGCAAACAGGACAGCACTATTTTATAGGTTATTAGTCAGAAGTTATGTGAAAGTAGGCAAAATGCTTAGACGGATCTGAAGGCATCCACACAGGAAGTGACCAGCAGGACGAAGCAATCAGTGAAATGAAATTAAAACCAGCGATTTCTGGCGACAAAATAATGGTTAGTGACTGAAAGTGAGCCGGTCTCAGGCTGAGATAATGTGAGTTCTGGTGTGAGTAATTAAAGAAGCTACCAATAATACTGACTGACAGTCCAAATCTTACTCTTTCCCTTAGAATGTTCCAGCCCAGTTGTTCTCTGAGGTTTGAGGACTCTGAGAACATCTGGAGCCCGAGCAGGAGAGGCACAGGAGGCAGTGCATGGCTCTGAGTAGTCATGGACGAAGCGAGGCTTTGTGAAACACCCAAACACTTGGGCTGGAATTCTATCGAGCCACAGAGTGACATCTGCTGGCCAATTTGACCATCGCCACATCTTAATAATACTTTTCTGTGAAACAGTGATGCAGGCAAACCCTGCACAGTTCCAAACAAAGCTAGTTATTACACCAGACTGTGGATAACCATCAGCCAAAACAAGGACAGAAAAATAAAGACAGCAATCTGTGACTCAGGATGACTTTGCTTCAGCAAAATTCTCCATCTGTTAACATTTGTGTTTCTCACCATTGATAATCACAGGGTTACAGCTGCTTTTGGGCTCAGTTGGCTCCGAGACTTTGGATGTATTTGCTTGACTTTGAAGTTTTCTGGGAGTTAACATCTAACTTAACATCTCATTTTCTGACCAATCACAAAAGACTATTTAACATACATCTTTAAATCGCTTAGCCCGTAGCGCGGAGGGCTACGGGCTAAGCTAAAGCTAACACCACACCGGTTGCCTTTACCCAGTATTTTCCTCGCCAATGTCCGTTCTCTGGCAAACAAAATGGATGAGATACGGCTCTCCATCACTAACAACAGACGGATTATGGACTCAAATGTCATGTTTTTCACCGAAACATGGTTGAACAACAGCTGCCCGGACAATGCTATCGAGTTAGCAGGACGCCACACACACTGAGCCGACAGGCTAGCAGATGACTCCGGCAAGACCAGAGGTGGAGGTTTGTGCATTTATATTAACAATGCTTGGTGCATGAACTCCACTACTACTGAGAGTCACTGCTCACCTAATGCGGAGTTTTTAATGGTCAAATGCAGACCTTATTATCTCCCCAGAGAACTCACTTCTATCATACTCACTGCAGTATATATCCCCCCCGACGCTAATGCTAGATTGGCCATGAAAGAACTTTCTGCAGCCATTAACAAACACCAGAATAAACACCCCGAGGCTGCTTTTATTGTTGCTGGCGACTTCAACCACACCAACTTAAAGACAGTCCTCCCCAGATTCCACCAACATGTCTCCTGCCACACCAGAGGAGACAAGACTTTAGACCATGTTTATTCCAACTTGGCTGGAGCCTACAAAGCAACACCCCTCCCCCACATTGAACAATCGGACCATCTCTCCCTGTTCCTCACACCTAGGTATTCACCACTCATCCAACGTGTGAAACCTGCTGTGAGGACAATTAAAGTGTGGCCAGAGGGGACAGATGCAGTGCTCCAGGACAGATTTAAAAACACAGACTGGAATATGTTCACCCACACAGACCTGGACCAGTACGCCTCATCTGTACTGGATTACATCTCCAAAACCACAGACAGTGTCACCACCCAGAAACGGATCACCATGTACCCCAACCAGAAGGCTTGGATGAACTGGGATGTTCATCTCCTCCTGAAGGCCCGCAACACCGCCTTTAGGTCAGGAGATGCACACGCCTACAGTACAGCCAGGGCTAATCTAAAGAAGGGCATCAAAAAAGCCAAACACTATTACAAAAAGAAGGTAGAAGAACACTTCTCCAACTCCAACCCCCGACGCATGTGGCAAGGACTCCAGACCATTACAGACTACAGGACCACCAAACCCTCCCCCACATCCTCTGATGCCTCCTTCCTCAACGAGCTCAACAACTTTTATGCTCGTTTTGAGCGAGGGAACCCCACAACCACAACCAAAACAGACGCGACTCCAGACCACCAACCTCTGACTCTCTCCCCCACCGATGTAGGAGCGGTGCACAACTCATCAGGAAACTGACAGACCTGGGCATCAGTTCCCTCATCTGCAAATGGTTACTGGACTTCCTGACCAACCGCCCCCAACATGTCCGGCTGGATAACCGCTGCTCATCTACAATCACAATGAACACCGGTGTACCACAAGGCTGTGTGATGAGCCCTTTCCTCTACTCCCTCTTCACCCATGACTGCAGACCTGCTGATGGTTCCAGCACCATCATTAAGTTTGCAGATGACACCACGGTGATTGGCCTCATCAGTGACAACGATGAGACCGCCTACAGGGAGGAGGTGGATCGTCTGGCTGAGTGGTGCGACACAAACAACTTGCTGCTTAACACCGAGAAGACCAAGGAGCTCATCGTGGACTACAGGAGAAATGCTGACCCACATCCACCCATCCACATTAAGGGGACGGCTGTGGAGCGTGTGAACAGCTTCAAGTTCCTGGGAGTCCACATCTCCGAGGATCACATCTTGACGACCAACTGCTCCAAGCTGGTCAAGAAGGCTCACCAGCGCCTCATCTTCTTGAGGACTCTGAGGAAGAACCACCTGTCCTCAGACATCCTGGTGAACTTCTATCGCTGCACCATCGAGAGCATCCTGACCAACTGTATAACAGTCTGGTACGGGAACTGCTCTGCCTCGGACCGGAAGGCGTTGCAGAGGGTCATGAAAACTGCCCAACGCATCGCCGGAGCACCACTTCCTGCCATAAAGGACATCTACAGGAAGCGGTGTCTGAAAAGGGCTGGGAAAATCATCAAAGACCCCAGTCACCCATCACATGGACTCTTCACCCTCCTGCCCTCTGGGAGGCGCTACAGGAGCCTCCGGACTAAGACCACCAGGTACCGGAACAGCTTCTTCCCCACAGCTGTCAGACTCCTGAACTCTGCCTCCTGACATCTGACCCACGTTAAACTCATGGACTGAACATACACACACACACAACCACTAGCACTTTATCACTATCACAATTATCCACATATCTCACTTATCTTAACTGCACTACTGTATAGTTCTGTGTAAATAATCATTCTGTACATACGATAATTTTTAATCCTACAACTGTTCATAACTTGCATAGTTCACATTTCTGTATAACTGTATATCTCATATTTCTGTATAGTTTTTTATTTCATATTCTGTATAGTTTTTCATATTTATATCCTGTTCATAGCCTGTACATAGCTTGTACTCACTACAGCCTGTACAACTTATAGAATATTCATAACATACTTCATACCGTGTACATTATAACATACCATAATAGACCCATTTCTGTAATATACTTACATATCTATATTATTGCCAATATATATTGTAATATATCTATATCATGGCTAAAGCACTTCTGGATGGATGCAAACTGCATTTCGTTGCCCTGTACCTGTGACATGTGCAATGACAATAAAGTTGAATTCTATTCTAATTCTATTCTAAATCAGCAACCTCTAACCATGAAGAAACGTTCCTGAACTTCACACTGCTCTGGATTTTCCAACATGTAACACTTGCATGATGTTTTACTTAGTGTGAGTGTGGCGTTTTGGTCATAGTGAACCTGCACAACTCTGGTTGTTTTTGAGTTATTCCCAATAAAAGCATCAGTGGGAATAAAGAAAAAGGAAAAAAAAAAACATACTGAGGATGAAGTCACTTAATGCTGCAAATTACATTTTCTGTTGAAAGTAGAAAAAATTTGGGAACATATGAAGGCAAAGCTGTTGTATTTTCTCACTGAAAGCAGAGACGGTTTTTATTGAGATGTTTTCGTGAGTTTCTAGTGCAGCGTGCCACTCTCTCGGTCTGCTGATAGGAGTGTTGGAGCTCACCCACCAGCCTCTGTCTTTCTCACTTTCTCTAATCTATAAGCTAGTAATCATTCAAATAAGATATTTATATATTATGATATATAAATTACATATCACGTATAATTAATTGAAGTTGTAGTATAAAAAAAATATTAATTCAGTAATTCAGAAGTCCAAACCATGGCGATGCTGTCCACAGCACAGAAAGAGTCAACTAACAACAGTCAACAACTAAAGTGTGCAGTTTACTTTGTGTGCACTGAAATGGAGTCGAGTCAACCAGCACCACCTGTGTCACAGCCTACAGCCACATTAACTTGTTACAATCATCTGCACCACGTTTTTATTCCTGTTTCATGGACAATACATTTGTAACTTCCAGCGTTTTCTGTTCTTGCGCCTTGCACATAAACCTTAAACTAAATGAAACGGTATTGTGTTCTTACTGTCAGCCTACATCAGTAAGAAATGCCTGATTAGGAGTGGTGATTTCTAGAACTTTGTGTATATAGTTTGGCATTTGTTTATGATGATATAAATTTGTTTTCCAAAACAAAGAAATGTCTTAAACAAATATTACATATTAATAATTGACTAGTGTTGTAACATCACATCCTGTTAGCATATTCTGCATGTGCCTTTTCTCTGGAAATGAACACCTGTCTGGATATTAATTCAAAGTATTTACATGTATATCCTCTTTGTAGCATGCATTTTCAATGACCTTTCCCAGTTATGCCGTGGCTGTGGCGAGAGAAGCTCTGGTGCAGAAACTGATCAGTGGGTAAGATAAACAAATCAATACCTAAGACTGAAGCAGCTTTAATGGGTTACCCCAACATCACCTGGTGAAATGTCACTTTGATGCACCAACAGAAAACATATGGTTCAGGTAACCTGCATACCTTTGCACTTTAAAGACACTGGAGCGCCTGAAGGCCACATGAACACATGCACAGTAATCTGCAGTAACTGCACATTTAAACATGTTCAGTTGCTTCATTCAACAACCTGACTTTAGATGAGTGACTGTGGCAATTTCTCTACTCAACCTGGTGATGAGGCAGGTGCAGATGTGTGTTAATCTGGCCCTGTACTGAATTTTTGGAAATTAAATTACGAATACTGTTAACTTAGAAAGTTTAAGTTTTAAAGCCAACTCAGATCAAAACTCAAAAACACACTTTACACACCACCTTGCACACCTGAGTCACTCGCTTTCTTAAACCACGCTTCGGAGCAGTGTTTCGAAACATCTGAAGCTCCACACACAGAGTCTGCGTGGAGCTTCCCAGCTCTGAGGGGTTAGCCTGCTTCATGGACTTTAACTTTTCCCTGCAGCACCAAACAGCCTCTCATCCAGTAACAAAAGCCTCTGAAGGCGGACAGTCGGACAAAGACATGTTTTCTGTTCGGACTTTTTGACCACTGTTATCTTAGCTGGGCACTAGCTTAGCACGGCGGTTCCGGTAGATAAAACCGAGCAAACCTTCGCCCTGCAGCTTCGGTTCAGGGTTCAGAACCACATCCGGGATTTCACGGTAGCGGTCCATGTCTGCTCCGCTCACAGAACCGCAGAACATCCAGCGGCTGTTTATTTTTTGTTTGATAGACGTGGTTTGCTCAGCTGCAGCATCGTTAAAGGGGGCTAATGTTACAAGAAACACTTCCGGGCGCGACTTTCAAAGTAAAATAATCTTTCGGTTTTTTTTTTTTTTTTGAATGATCATTTTTTCACTTTAGGTTTAAGTAAATGGGAGGATGTAAACGAAAGGAGTTTACATCCTCCCATTTACCATTTACCAAATTTCATTCTTTGTTTTACTATTATTATTATTGTTAGTAGTAGTAGTTGTAGTAGCATTAACAAGTAACTGTCACATATAAGTATATGTGGTAGCTGATACTCAGCTGCATTAACTATGGTGAAAGATTTCCTTTACAGTCCGAGGTGCTCACTAATTAGTGAGCACCTGAAGGCTGACAGGCGAAGAACGTCACAGCTGTTTGGTTTGCAAGTGCAGCTTTTAGTGAGACTGAGTCTTTAAAATTTGAGCAGTAACACAGGAGTGAGCACGAGCTCTGTAGTTTCTGTAAGTGAACATTTACTTTGGTGTTTAAGGTTTATTACTGTGCTTGTTGGACCTTCTCGTTCAGACAAACACCAGGTTAACGCTGCCAGTGTCTGCTCCTTGTTCCTGCTACATGTCATAGAAAAGACTGTATATAAAGAACAGACAGGCACTGTGAGGTCACCCATATGTTTATGAACTGCAGCTTCTGCACTTTGGCTGTTGCCCTCTTTTTCTTGCTTATTATGTTTTTCAGCAGCGCAGCTCTGATACAGGGTTAAATTTGTCTTCTTTCTTCTGACTGCTCTCTGGGTCACACCAGGTCATATTTTACAATGTTATCAGAAACATTTCTACCAACCTGTGATCCTTAGTTTCCATTCTGGTCTGACAGCATGAACACAAACAAGCCTTGTCTTATATCACTTAAAGGATCATCTGATAGTGCTGCAGAATTTAGTTCAATCCTTGTCTTTCTGTTCTTGACTCTCCTTGTCCTCTCCTCCTGTTGTTCTGTTTCTTGGTGCTCGCTCACTGTGTGTTTATGACTGAAGCAGAAGGACTGAACCTCCTGTTTGTTTTGTATAGGTTTATCCTTTTGTTGCTTTGTTGTGGTGTTAGAGTGCCTTGGAATGGAAAATGTCAAAAACGAATAACAAAGGCATTTTAAACCATTTTAATCACATTGGTCAATAATGAATCATACTGTGCAGCACCTCAACATGTCACGTTATACTGCAAACAGACAATGAAGACAAAAAACACTGAAACTAAACCGACATTAAACATGAAAACATGTTACTACAAACGATGTTCATGTAATACTAAAATATGACAAAAACGAACATCAGAAAAACAAACTGAAATGTGTGACTCACTGTGCCGTGCATTATCCACGATGCAATGACTCAAACATTCATTGCAACCACTTTAGTAAAGTTGAAATCTAAAATAAATCATCCGTGCATTTTCTTCCGCTTATCTAAAGTGGGGTTATGGAGCCGACAGCAGGGACGACCCGACCCCCCTCTCACCGCCTCCTCAAACTTATCAGGAGAAACATCGAACCTTTCCCAGCACAGCCGACAGCCGCGATCTCTCCGGCGTGTCCCGAGTCTACACCGGAGTAAATCAATTCCTGTTTTTCTGACTATTACTGGAACACAGTCAACGCGGAAGTGCGGAGCAGCTCCGAGGTAAAAGGAATGCGGCAATAAAGTCAGGTTTAGTAGATGAGTGCTGGTTGTGAGCAACTGAAGGAAAGCTGGACATGTTGTTGTGCAGTTTTGACTATGCGCTCAGAACCACAGCTGTTCAGAGGAAGTATATCATCCCACAGTCAGTATCTGCTGTGGTGCATTTGACCTCGCTGTGGGTTGACCTTCTGAGTTGCTCTGATTGGATGCTCAACATGCACAGAAGCCTGAGACTGCGACTCTGCAGTGAAGACTTTTTTCTCGCACTCTTCACCTTACACCTAGTGCCCTGAGAGGTCAGCGCAAACATGTGCAAACTTTTTCTTCCCTACAAAAATCTAATTAACCACCTGTATTTGCTTATTTTTACATGCCGTTTTTCCTGCACCATAAACATGTTAAGGTACCAGAGTCTGTTGCTTCACTATAGAAGAACCTGTTGTGCTTCCAGATCAGTTACCAGCTCTTGTTTTATGGCTCCTTTCTACATGTAGTAACAGACATGGCTGTTGGAGGTGATTTAAACTGGAAGTCTTTTACCCATGTTTGATAGTGGACAAATATTTACTAAGGTTATTCTAAAACCTCTGATCGTTTTTCCCTTTTGTGCCCTCTCCTGTGTGGACTAGCATCCAGAAAGTTCCGAAATGATGATTCTGTAACTTGACTTCAGTGGTTTTTGTTGTTGACTTTGTGGTTAGTGTGAAAGACTGTTACCTACTGAATGTCCTGATGCATGCTCAATCATCCAGGTAAGGAAATCCTAAAGTTTGATTGTGTTCACCTGGATGTTTTCAGTGGAACAAACATTTCATCATCATCATCAGGTGACTTCTTCAGTCTCAGCTGACTGCAGGTTTCCAACCTTATAAAAACATCTTATATAAACTCGCGCCACTGACTAACACACAATGGGCTGGGAGGTCATGACCACTGATCAATGGCAATGAGTCCCATTCACAGAGAGTTGGGGAATGGCTGCAATCACAGCATTGTAAGATGGTGACAGATGTACCCTTAGGCCCCGTCCTCGATTCAGAGATGGTCTTTCCCTTTTCACGTAAATGGCCTCCTTGACTCCGCGCTCAAACCAGCGTTCCTCCCTGTCCAGGATGTGTACATCCTCATCAGTGAAAGAGTGTCCACTGGCCTGTAGGTGTCAATAGACTGCAGAGTCCTGGCATCTTTACCACACAGGTGTAGATACTGTAGGTGCAGTGAAGGCTTAAATTGTACTCACTGGCACATACCTGACATTCAATGCTAAGATTCAGCGCTGGGACTTGATGAATTCATCAAACATCAAACTTTTGAGTATTACTTTTCAAATTGCATTAATAAACACAGCCATTATGTCAAAAATAAATGATGATCAAAGAAAAGTTTTATGTCCAGCTGAGAATTAATCTGGGCACTCATGTTACAATTAATGAACTCAAATCAAATCTCCAGTCTTTATTTTAAATGACAAAATTATAAATTAGTTTAGTAATGTTTCAATACACGTGGCTCTTGTGGTCCTCCATAGATGATGAGAGTCAAACCTTAAATACTGTCGGGTAGACTCTGCAGACTCTATTCACACCTAAGGGCCAGAGGACACTCTTTCAATGATGATGATGTGCACATCCTGGACAGGGAGGAACAGGTGTAACACTAATATTAAAACAAATATGAATTAATAAATTATTAAAATAAATTTAAATTATGGTCAAATACTTTAACATAACCAGCAGGAAAAAGCATTGCTGCAGATGCTAACAACATCAGGATGTTTTCGTTACTTATGAACTTCTTAATTTTGCCTCCAACAAACCCCCAAAAGAAAACCAGAACTGAACATGAATCTTAGCATTTTTAAAAAACACACACTGAAAAGACACTCAACTGAAAAAGAAGAAAATAGTTTCTTCCTTTCTCAAGTTAGTCGTTGACCAATGAAAACGCTCTGAGCATCTATGTAATTTATCAAAGAAACATGAAATCATATTTATGTTTCAAATCAACGTCATAACTCAGCTGCTGCAATCACTAAGTGAAGTGTACAAACACAACTACTTTGTCATTGTGAGGCCGGGGCATTAGCACTCGGTTTCGGGCTGGTTTCGGACTGATACACTTGTGTCTGTTCAGCTGATAATTCCAGGTGAACGTCTTGAGACAGGTACTGCAGCTGAAGTTCTTCTCCCCACTGTGAATTTTCATGTGAGCGTTCAGGGCCGAGCGGCAGCTGAAGGGTTTGCTGCACTCAGAGCAGCTGAACGGTTTCTCTCCCGTGTGAAGCGTCATGTGGTTCGTCAGCGCCGCCTTCTCCATGAAGCATCGGCCGCACTCGGAGCAGCTGAATGGTTTCTGGTCCGTGTGAGTCCAAAGGTGTTTTTTAAGACTTCCGCTCTGAACAAATCTTTTGTCGCACTTCGGACAACCGAACGGTTTCTCTCCTGTGTGGCTCCGTTTATGTCTTAACAGGTGCGCCATGCGCTTAAACGATTTCCCACATTCAGTACAGATGAGCGCTTCTTCGCCCGAGACACATTTCATATCACCTGCGAGCACTTTGCTTTCCTCCGAGCTTGAGCCTGTTGAAGGTTCACTGCTCTCCTCCAGATCTTCTTCATGGACCTCCGTCTCCATGTCCTTATCCTCAGGATCTAAACCTGGATCTGGTGCTGGTCTTCCAGCATCCTCTCCTCCCACAGAGTCTCTGAGCTTCTCAGTCAGGGTGTGATGAAGCTGAGAGGACTGAGGTTTCTCTTCATCCTCTTCGCTCTTTACAGCTACAGGACTGAATGTGAACTTGATGATGTCGACCTCCTCCTGTTCCTCTTTGATGAAAACTCCCTCCTGCTCCTCTTCATCACCAACTATTACCTTCTGGACATCTGGAGGTAAACCTAAAACACAGACAGTAATGCTGACATTACGCAGTGTCACTGAAACCATAAATACTACATGCAGATGATTTGTGACAGCTTGGACTTGTTATTAATCCGCTTGGTAAAACTCAGAGTTCCACTGTATTCACCGTCTGCTTTAACACAGTTTACAGACACAACAGTGGACACAGGAGGGAAGTAAAGGAGACGCCTAAGAAACACTTCCAGTCAGAAGTACAGTGGCACAAATGTGTTTCATACACTGAGCAGACCTGCAGGTTTTATTGTGTTGACTTGTTTTATGTTTCTATGATGTAGTGAAGAACAATCAGAAGCATTTCGTAAGATTCAAAGACCTTTATTGGAAAATAGAGCCAGTATTTACAGTGGTGATTCCTCTTCTCAACTTCAGCTGGATATCAGCTTCTGGACCAAGTCCTGATTGATGGACATTAGGGTTGGGCGATTGGATGAATATCAACAACCGACGACAGGCTGAGCCCATCGGCGTTTTCACAAAGGCGAAAAAAATTTGTATTTGCCCATGAGTAAGTTTGCTAATAATGATGGAGCTAATAGAAGCAGTCAACAGAAATAACAACAATAATAATAATAATAATAATAACAACGCTGTTTTAACAGCACCGTCTTTCATCTGTGAGCAAATGCCCCCTCCTCAGAGTGTGCCCAAACGCTTGTTGATGGAGCTGCAGAAGCTGCTGATAGCCTAGCATGCTCAGCCGGATGGTGGACACGTACATGCTCATGCAAGTTAGTCGTGTTTAAGTACTTTGCTCGGACTATACGTTTGCACAAGCGGTACACCGCTTTGGTTACATCCTTAGGTTTACATCTTTCATCCCAAACTTAACGCTCATAGCACTAAAAAAATATAACGTTAATACGACATCATCACGACTAACGCGATTAACAATTAACCCATCTGAAGCGCAGACTGAGTCAAAATCCCTGAAATGTCTCTGTCAACGCATTTCGGGCAGTTTGTCCAAAGTTTGTTCATGCTGCACTCCAGATGGGTTGAGTGTGTTAAAAATTTTAACCGCATTAACGCTGCATTAATGCTTACAGCCCTAATTTTTTTTTTTAATTAATTGGTCCATCTTTGGACTTCTGTGTTGTAAACGCGCAAATCAGTCCATGCATGATGACATTGCTCCGCCCATCAAAAAGTCTGCACATTAGGGCTGCCATGATTAGTCGACTAGTCACGATTACGTCGACGACTAATTTAATAGTCGACACGTCGTTTGAAGCTTTGTAAGATCCCAAAAGACGCAGGAATAAGTAGTAGGATTTAAGAGTGTAATAACGGACTGAAACAGAAGATGGCAGCACTGCATGTACAAGGATGCCAGCTGCCGTTAAACCCCGAAGAAGAAGAAGAAGAAGAAGAAGCAGTGTCCGGTATCGTAGCTGTGTCCAAATTCAGTAACCGCATCCTGTGCCCGCATTTCTAGGTCGATTACGTTACAGCGACACGACGAAGACTGTCCAAATTCGAAGACTCCGACAAATGCGGCCAACAAATCCGCCCTTCATTTCCCCAGACTTGAAGGATGGGTCGGGTGTATACTTCGTGGTCCAACCCTATCCCAGAATTCATAGCGCAGTCCAGCCAATTCCAGTTGTCAACAATGGCGGCAGCTAGTTAGTTTTAATATTACTCTTATTATTCTTTCTGGGTCACAAAATAAACGTTTAACATATTTTCAGGCGAGAATGTAGCTGTGTAAACTTCAAATTTCTGCTTGGTTTATCAAGACATCACATATTTTCAAAAGCGCTCCGACGTTTTCGGAGACGTCTGTTACCCACCAGCTCGATAGCTAAGCGGGGTTCAAGGCTCACTAGAGCCGGTGAGAACACCGGACTCCCGGCAAATCATTTTCAAACCCGCCGCCATCTTTCGCTACTCAGGTTAAACATGATATATAAGTCACTTAGATAACTTAAAAATGTTATTGTTTGGCTTTTTTTCAGTATTTTATTTGTTCCTGAGTAAATCAGTTTGGCTGAGATTAAAGTTATAGTTTTTACACAGTTGAATAAACGTCAAGCAGACAGCTGATTAAACAGTGTGAGATGCTCAAGAATATACTCCGGTGTCCTGTTATATTTTAGATAGCAAGGAGCAGACAGCTGAGTTTATTAAACTTCACCGAAACAATCAGCAAATTTCATTAAAATTTAATAAACTATCATCTTGTCTTTGTTTTTAGTTAGCACATACCTTAATCACTTAAAGCTGTAAGCTAATGATAGTTTAATAAGAGAAGACGCATGCTGGTGAAATAAGCTGTACGTTTTACGTCCAATGGATGCATGATCTGATTAGTCGACTAATCGCAAAAATAATCGGTGACTAGTTGACTATCAAAATAAGCGTTTGTGGCAGCCCTACCTAAGATGCAGGCAAAGCAGAGTTGTTCCTAAGAGTTTGCGCCTTGGATCCACTGTCAGGGGACACAGAGCAGAGCTGATTCTACGGAGAGCACAAAATCAGCTTCTAAGTGAAAGGATAAGATAGGTCCATTTCACTACAGATGCCCTCCAGAGCAAGATTAGCCAGACTCTGCAGGAACTGAAAACCCTTCTACCCTCTCCTATCTTAGAAGAGGTTTACAAGTCTCACATCTCCTCCACACATCACTCACTCACCTGGACACTAGAAGGGGGAATTATGTTAAAATGCTCTTCATCGACTACAGCTCTGCATTTAATACCATAATCCCCTCCACACTCACCACCAAACTGGAGCACCTGGGACTCAGCTCATCTATGTGTGAGTGGATCTCCAACTTCCTAACTGGCAGACCACAGGCAGTAAGGATGGGCGGACATGTCTCAGCCTCCACCACTCTCAGCACTGGAGCCCCCAGGGGTGTGTTCTGAGCCCCTGCTGTACTCTTTGTACACATATGACTGTGTGGCCACTACCAGCTCCACCACCATCATCAAGTTTGCTGACGACGACACCGTCGTGGTGGGCCTTATCTCTGATAACAACGAGACGGCCTACTTGAAGGAGGTTAGGAATCTGGAGACCTGGTGCCAGAGGAACAACCTCCTTCTAAACGTCAGTAAAACAAAGGAGTTGATAGTGGACTTCAGTACTAAGCAGGAGAGGAACTACCAGACCCCGTCATCAACGAGTGCCCAGTGGAGAGAGTGGACAGCTTCAAATACCTCGGAGTTCACATCACGCAGGACCTGTCATGGTCCTGTCACATCAACACCATAGTGAAAAAGGCCCGACAGCGTCTCTACCACCTCAGGCGCTTGAGAGACTTCCCGACTGCCCTCCAAGGTGCTCAGGAACTTTTACACGTGCACCATAGAGAGCATCCTGACGGGAAACATCTTAACCTGGTTCGGGAACAGCACCATGCAGGACAGACGAGCTCTACAGAGGGTTGTGCGATCAGCTGAGCGCACCATCCGCTCCGAGCTCCCTGACCTGCACTCAATCTACAGCAGGCGGTGCTGGACCAAGGCCAGGAAGATCGTGAAGGACCTCAGCCATCCCAACAACGGACTGTTCTCTCTGTTGAGGTCAGGAAAGCGATTCCGCTCCCTGAAGACCAACACAGAGAGACTGAGGAGGAGCTTCTTCCCGCAGGCGTACGGTCTCTCAATCATCACACCACCACATAGAACGGACCCACATATATGGTTCTTACACACACACACTGGACAGTCTGGACTTTGTTTACACTTAATCACTTTAAGCATATTTGCACTGCACAAGACACCTACAATGTGGTTTGCACAACACTGGACATTATATTTCTCCATTTCCATTTAATACTTGTAAAATGCTGCTGTTATTGTATATATATTTATATTTCTTCATACATTCTTATATATTTCTATACTGTGTATTGTGTATTTTGCTGTACAGTTATTTTATTTTAAACTTTAATTCATATATATTTTATCTTATTCCTTCCCAGCTAAATTTACCCTTCATTCTAATTTGTGTTGTACAGTTATTTTATTTTCAACAAATTCATATATATATTTTATTTTATTCCTTCCTAGTTAAATTTACCCTTTTTAATTTTCATATTTATTTCCTATCTTATTCATAGCCCTTTCTTTTTTCCTTAGGTCACGAGCAGTTGTGTAAGCATTTCACTGCATATCGTACTGTGTATGACTGTGTATGTGACAAATAAAAATTTGAATTTGATTTGAAAGTTTGTGGACAAGGCTCAGCGGGCCCAACAGTCTGAAGGAAAAGAAAGACAACGCAGGAAATTCCACACCTTGCTTTCAAAAACACTCACTCATCAGTCTGAACCTACACAACTCAGAGAAGAACACACACCTGAGGACAGTCAGGAAAAAAATGAGTGAAGAACTTTTCATACCGGAATCTCACTGAACCTGAAAAGAAAGTGTTGGCCAAAGGACTCCATTTTTCTGCAACAGTTGCCCATAGTAGACCTCATCACAGCCACAGAAACCGCCATACGGACTAATAAATTATCACAAACATAAGCAGAGCATATCAGGATGAAAGTTTCAACCACCCTCTCCAGTGCCAAAGTCCCTCCGTCTAACCTCACAATACAAGAAAAGAGGGCCGTCGCTTCCCTGAGCAGAGACCACAACATCACTATATTACCAGCTGATAAGGGAAGGTGCACCGTGGTCCTAAACACAACGGATTACCACACAAAGATCACTACTCTCCTCAGTGACAGCAATACCTACGAAACCTTAAAGCGAGACCCCACAAGCAGCTACAAAAAGAAAGTTATAGCTTGCCTTCATGACCTTGAAAAGGACAAAATCACTGACCGTCCTACATATCATCGCCTATACCCAGGGGATGCCATACCCTGCATTTACAGACTTCCTAAGATCCACAAAGAAGGTGTCCCACTCAGACTCATTGTTAGCAGCATAAACTCAGCCACTTACAACATCTCGAAACACCTTGCTACCATCCTAGCACCACTTGTAGGGGACACCCCACACCACATCAAGAACTCCACCGACTTCACCAACAAGATCCAGAAACTTACCCTGGATCCAGATGAAACCATGGTGTCCTTTGATGTAGTCTCTCTCTTCACTTGCATACCCACCACGGAGGCAGTGGAGACTGTCAGAAAACGACTACAAGAAGACAGCTCCTTGGAAGACAGGACCAACTTCACCCCCGATCAGATCTGCACACTGTTTGACTACATATTTCAAATACAACGAGGGTTTCTACAGACAAAAACATGGCTGTGCCATGGGCTCCCCGGTGTCACCTATTGTAGCCAACCTTTACATGGAGGAAGTGGAAAGAAGGGCTCTTGGCTCTTTTAAAGGGAGAGTACCCAGCCACTTGTACAGATATGTAGACGACACCTGAGTCAAAATCAAAACACACATTAACGCTCACATTAACGCCGTGGATAAAAACATCAAGTTCACCAGGGAAGACACAAAGGATAACTTTTTCCCTTTCCTGGACTGCGCCGTGCACATTGAAGAGAATGGGAACCTCAACATTGAAGTTTACCGGAAGCCCACACACACAGACCAGTACCTCCTCTTTGACTCCCACCACCCTCTGGAACACAAACTTGGAGACATTAGGACGCTACACCACCGGGCAGAACATGTTCCCTCTAAGCCTGAGGGGAAAAGAAGGAACACACACATGTAAAGGAAGCACTTAAAACATGCGGTTATCCTAATTGGGCGAAAATGCACAGAAAAGAAGATCAGACACCATGAGGGAGGAACAGAAAGACAGACGCGACAACATTGTCATCCCCTATGTAGCCGGTGTATCAGAGAAACTCAGGAGAGTTTTCTCCAAAAGTTGAATCTGTTCATCTGGACGTAGCGTTTTGTGGGAGAAACGTTTCGTCACTCATCCAAGTGACTTCTTCAGTCTCAGCTGACTGCAGGTTTCCCCAAACCTTATAAACAGTACATTTGCATAATGACTGAAACCAGCCCACTGAAGGAACAATGGGTTGTGAGGTCAGTTCCTTAATCATAATTATGCAAATTCCCATGACCATTGATCAACAATCACTGACCAAAACCCACTGATCGAAGAACACTGATCAATGGCCATGAGTACCATTCACAGAGAGTTGGGGAATGGCTGCAATCACAGCATTGTAAGATGGTGACAGATGTACCCTTAGGCCCCGTCCTCGATTCAGAGATGGTCTTTCCCTTTTCACGTAAATGGCCTCCTTGACTCTGCGCTCAAACCAGCGTTCTTCCCTGTCCAGGATGTGTACATCCTCATCATTGAAAGAGTGTCCACTGGCCTGTAGGTGTAAATAGACTGCAGAGTCCTGGTCTGATGAGGATGCTCTTCTGTGTTGTGCCATCCGCTTCGCTAGAGGTTGTTTGGTTTCCCCGATGTATAAATCCTGGCAATCCTCCTGGCACTCAACAGCGTACACTATGTTACTCTGTTTGTGTCGGGGGACCCGATCCTTGGGGTGGATCAGTTTTTGGCGCAGCGTATTTTGGGGTTTAAAAGCCACAAACACCCGGTGTTTAGAAAAAATGCGTCTCAACTGTTCCGATACTCCTGACACATATGGGATCACTACAGGTTTTCGCCTGGGCAGCGGTTGTCCTTCTCTCCTGGATCGGCTGGAGCTTTCTTTAGGTGTCTTTCCAGCTTTGACAAAAGTCCAGCTGGGATAACCACATTTACTCAGGGCCTTCTTGATGTGCTGTTCTTCTGCCTCCCTGGCCGCTGTGTCAGTGGGGATGGTGTTCGCTCTGTGTTGTAGCGTCCTGATGACACCCAGTTTGTGCTCCAGTGGATGATGAGAGTCAAACCTTAGATACTGATCCGTATGTGTAGGTTTACGGTACACGTCAGCTTTTAGATGTCCCCCATTACTGATGGAAATCTCACAGTCTAAGAAGGCCAACCTGCCACTTTTCATATCCTCCCTGGTGAATTTGATGTGTCGGTTCACCGAGTTAATGTGATCTGTGAAATGTAGTACGTCCTGAGATTTGATTTTCACCCAGGTGTCATCCACATATCTGAACCAATGGCTTGGTAGTGTTCCAGGGTAGGATAGCAACGCCCTCTTTTCCACTTTTTCCATGTACAAATTGGCCACGATGGGTGAAACTGGGGAGCCCATGGCACACCCATGTTTCTGCCTGTAGAACTGACCCTTGTATGTGAAGTAGGTGGAATGAAGACACAGTTCCAAAAGCAAACACACTTGGTCGATGCTGAGAGTGGTCCTGTTGCTGAGGTTGGTGTCATCCTGTAATCTCTTCACGGACTACCTCCAACGCCTTCCGTGACTGGGATGCAAGTGAAGAGAGATGTAACGCGTCATGCGAGACCATGGTTTCATCTGCCTCCATAATGACATCTCTCACCTTCTCAACAAAATCCAGGGTGTTCTGGATGTGGTGTTCAGAGCTGCCCACCAGCGGGTTGAGGATCGAAGCCAGAAAGTTGGAGATGTTATAGGTGACCGAGTTGATCATGCAGACAATTGGTCTTAAAGGTGCACCCTGCTTATGTATTTTCGGTAAACCATACAGACTTGGTGTAGACTCCCTGGGTACAGCCTGTGGTATGAGGTCCGGTCAATAGCCTTGTCTTGTTCTAACTGCTTCAGACAGTCTATGACCCTCTTCCTGTAGCCACTTCCTGGGTTTTGTTTCAAGGGCTCATAAGTATTTTCATCACTGAGTAGTGACAAAATCTTCTCATGATAGTCTTTCTGGTTAAGCAATACTGTGCGCCTACCCTTGTCTGCCGGAAGGATGATAATGTTGTTGTCATCACTAAGTGAGTGCCTTCCTCTCCTCCATGGTGATGTTGGATGCTGGGGGCTTTGCGTTGCTGAGACAGGCTGAAACTTTTGTCCGTAGTTGCTCTGCTTCCACTTCTGCAATATTGTTGTTACGAATTGCTGTTTCTGTGGCTGTGATCAGCTCCACTAGAGGGATTTGTCTCGGTGTGACGGCAAAATTCAACCCTTTAGCAAGGATGTTTTTCTCTGTTTGGGTGAGCTGTCTGTCAGACAAATTCTTCACCCACTTGTCCACATCCTCCATGTCGCATCCTTGTCTCTTCTGGCCACTGAGGACACTCTCCGTATTTTGTGGTGGTTTCCGACGTACAAAAAGTAAGTCAAACTTCCTTTGTTGCCTGGTCTTAGACTTCTTGTGCTGTACTAGACGAGCCTTCTCAGTGAAGTCAAAGACCTTTGTAAGAGTATTCTCATCTAAAAGCATAGTCAGTCGATGGTAAAATTTGTCTTCCTCACCCGTTCATTAAGAAACTGATGCAGTGCCTTCTGGAGGATTTTTGTTGCCCGGAAGCCTTTAACTGAAGAGCTCATTTGCAGACTTTTAGGAGTAATCCTGTTTTGTCGGCATCTGAGGCTGAATCTCAGGTGGTTCCTGTAGTCCGTCATCTTACGTGCTGTTTGCTCATACTGACGTACAAGCTTTAGGCAGTCCTTGCCAAAGTGGGTTAAAACGTCTTGATGCATTCTCAATCATCCAGGAAAGTAAATCTCCAAAAGTTGAATCTGTTCATCTGGACGTAGCATTTGGTGGGAGAAACGTTTCGTCACTCATCCAAGTGACTTCTTCAGGAGAGTTTTCTGCAGTGTATTTCAGACCCAGCAACACACTCAGACAAAAACGGGTTCATCCGAAAGACAAAACTCCAAAACACGAACTTAACAATGTAGTGTATGCTGTACAGTGTAGCGAGGAATGCCCAGACCTCTACATTGTCGAGACCACAGCCACTTCACAAGTGAATGGCACAACATAGAAGAGCCACCTCCACGGGACAAGACTCAGCGATCCATCTGCATCTAAAGGACAAAGGTCACTCTTTCGAGGATGTCAATGTTCACATTTTGGACAGAGAGGACAGATGGTTTGAAAGAGGAGTGAAAGAAGCCATTTATGTCCACTGTGAGCGACCATCCTTGAACAGAGGCGGGGCTTACGACACCATCTGTCTGCCATCTATAATCCGGTTTTGAGATCCCTTCCCAGACGCCTTAACGCCCACTCACACCCTGGGCCATCTGACCTCAGGAAATCACATGATAGGGTGGGGCTAGGTTTCACAATGAGCTCACCCGAAACCTTGGCTGATTGTGACCTACACCTGTTTTCACACCTTGGCTCATGTGATTAGGTAGAGCAGGGGTGGCCAACCAGTCAGAGACCAAGAGCCAGTTTTTTTTTTTTTACTGTGTTCCCGCAAAGAGCCACATCATACGCATGGTCACACATGAACATCACCCATCCTTTCCTCCCTCTCTCTCTCTCTCTCTCTCTCTCTCACACACACACACACACACACACACACACACATCTCGCCTCAGCCAGATTTATTGTAAATGTCACACACCAACATGATAATGACAGAAATGGACTCCTACAGTACTAAAACCACAGGCCAGTCATTTTCAACAATGAACATTGTGTGCACTGTCTCACACACAAACTCTCAGTTCAACCAAGTCCACAAACAAAAATATAATAATCTACAATAGCATTTACTTTTACAATGCATGTTGTTTGTGGCGCTGTCACTTGGTGTTCGCTCGCTTTGTGGTAGAGTATCACTTCCTGTTCCTGCTCAAACACAGTGGTGTTTCTGAGTAGCTTTTCTGCTTAGCAATTTAATTTAAATCTTTTGATACATCCCTTTTTCATAGTATAATCTTAACGTGCTTCATCTGAATCACCCTTTTTGTGTACTCACTACCTAATTTATAGCCAAAGTATTCACTCACTGTCTCTTTACTGTTTCGTTAGCTTAGCTTAGCTCGTAGCCGACTCGTTAGCACCATGGCTACTTCACCTGTCCCTCCTGCACTTTCCTGCTCATTGTGTCAGATGTTTAGTTACTCCTCGGCCTCCTTTAGCAGTAATGATACCTGTAACAAATGTAGCATATTTGCAGCTCTGGAGGCCAGGATTACTGAATTGGAGACTCGGCCGCACCCTTCATTCACCCGTAGCTAGCCAGGCCCCTGTAGCTGGTGCAGTCGAAGATAGCGTGGGCCCGCTAGCTGTTCCCCGGCAGACCCCAAGCAGCTGGGGAAAGAGGGCGGCTGGGTGACGGTGAGGAGGAAGCATAGTCTTAAACTGAAGCCCCAGGTACACCACCAACCTGTTCATGTGTCTCAACTGCTTTTTCCCCACTCGGCGACACACCCGCCGGGGTCAAACTCTGGTAATTGGTGATTCTGTTCTCAGACATGTGAAGCTAGAGACACCGGCAACCATAGTCAATTGTCTTCCAGGGGCCAGAGCAGGCGACATTGAAGGAAATTTAAAACTGCTGGCTAAGGGTAAACGTAAATACAGTAAGATCATAATTCACGCCGGCAGTAATGACACCCGTTACGCCAATCGGAGGTCACTAAAATCAATATTGAATCGGTGTGTAACTTTGCAAAAACAATGTCGGACTCTGTAGTTTTCTCTGGTCCCTCCCCAATCAGACCAGGAGTGACATGTTTAGCCGCATGTTCTCCTTAAATTGCTGGCTGTCTGAGTGGTGTCCGAGAAACGATGTGGGCTTCATAGATAATTGGCAAACCTTCTGGAGGAAACCTGGTCTTGTTAGCAGAGACGGCATCCATCCCACTTTGGATGGAGCAGCTCTCATTTCTAGAAATATGGACCAATTTATTAAACCCCCAAAATATGACTATCCAGATTTGGGACCAGGAAGCAGAGTTGCAGTCTTACACGCCTCTCTGCAGCTTCTCTCCTCCTGCTACCCCCAAAAACCCATCTCCATTGAGACTGTGTCAGCTCCCAAAAGACAAAAAACAAACCTAAAACCAGCAATAAACAACTTAAACATAAAAATCACAAAGAAAGAACAATACAGTATCCACATCTGAACCAAAGAGTAAAACAGTGAAATGTGGAATATTAAATATTAGGTCTCTCTCCTCCAAGTCTCTGTTAGTACATGACTTAATAATTGATCAACAAATCGATTTACTCTGCCTTACAGAAACCTGGTTGCAGCAGGATGATTATGTTAGTTTAAATGAATCAACACCCCGAGTCATTCTAACTACCAGAAACCTCGAAGCACAGGCCGAGGGGGCGTGTGGCAGCAATTTTTCACACCAGTCTATTAATTAACGAAAAGACCAAGACAGACTTTTAATTCATTTGAAAGCCTGATGCTTAGCCTTGTCCACCCCAGCTGTAAAACTCAGAAACCAGTCTTACTTGTTATCATCTATCGTCCACCTGGGCCTTACACAGAGTTTCTCTCTGATTTCTCAGACTTTTATCTGATTTAGTGCTCAGCTCAGATAAAATCATTATTGTGGGTGATTTTAACATCCATGTAGATGCTAAAATGACAGCCTCAACATGGCATTTAATCTGTTATTAGACTCAATTGGCTTCTCTCAAAATGTAAAAGAACCCACCCACCACTTTAATCACACTCTAGATCTTGTTTTAACATATGGCATAGAAACTGAACATTTAACAGTGTTTCCTGAAAACCCTCTGCTGTCTGATCATTTCCTGATAACATTTACATTTACAATAATTGATTACACAGCAGCGGAGAGTAGACTTTATCAAAGTAGATGTCTTTCTGAAAGTGCTGTAACTAAGTTTAAGAATATAATCCACCCACTGTTATCATCTTCAATGCCCTGTACCAACACAGAGCAGAGCAGCTACCTGAACGCTACTCCAACAGAGGTCGATTATCTTGTTAATAATTTTACCTCCTCACTACGTGCGACTCTGGATACTGTAGCTCCTGTGAAAACTAAGGCCTCAAATCCAAGTACCTGACTCTGTGGTATAATTCTCAAACACGTAGCCTAAAGCAGATAACTCGTAAGCTGGAGAGGAAATGGCGTGTCACAAATTTAGAGGATCATCATTTAGCCTGGAGAAATAGTTTGCTGCTTTATAAGAAAGCCCTCCGCAAAGCCAGAACATCTTACTATTCGTCACTGATTGAAGACAATAAGAACAACCCCAGGTTTCTCTTCAGCACTGTAGCCAGGCTGACAAAAGTCAGAGCTCTACTGAGCCAACAATCCCTTTAACGTTAACTAGTAATGACTTCATGAACTTCTTCACAAATAAAATTTTTATCATTAGAGAAAAATTACCAATAATCATCCCACAGATGTAATATTATCTACAGCTACTTTTAGTACCATCGATGTTAAGTTAAACTCTTTTCTCCAATTGATCTTTCTGAGTTAACTTCAATAATTAATTCCTCCAAACCATCAACGTGTCTTTTAGACCCCATTCCTACAAAACTGCTCAAAGAAGTCCTGCCATTAATTAATTCTTCGATCTTAAATATGATCAACCTATCTCTAATAATCGGCTATGTACCACAGGCCTTCAAGCTGGCTGTAGTTAAACCTTTACTTAAAAAGCCATCTCTAGACCCAGCTGTCTTAGGTAATTATAGGCCAATCTCCAACCTTCCTTTCATATCAAACATCCTTGAAAGAGTAGTTGTCAAACAGCTAACAGATCATCTGCAGAGGAATGGCTTATTTGAAGAGTTTCAGTCAGGTTTCAGAGCTCATCACAGCACAGAAACAGCTTTAGTGAAGGTTACAAATGATCTTCTTATGGCCTCTGACAGTGGACTCATCTCTGTGCTTGTCCTGCTAGACCTCAGTGCTGCGCTCGATACTGTTGACCATAATATCCTATTAGAGCGATTAGAACATGTTGTAGGTATTACAGGTACTGCGCTGCAGTGGTTTGTATCATATCTATCTAATAGACTCCAATTTGTTCAAGTAAATGGAGAGTCCTCTTCACACACTAAGGTCAATTATGGTGTTCCACAGGGTTCAGTGCTAGGACCAATTCTATTTACATTGTACATGCTTCCCTTAGGCAGCATCATTAGAAGACATAGCATAAATTTTCACTGCTATGCAGATGACACGCAGCTCTATCTGTCCATGAAGCCAGGTAACACACACCAATTAGTTAAACTGCAGGAATGTCTTAAAGACATAAAGACCTGGATGGCCGCTAACTTTCTGCTTCTTAATTCAGATCAAACTGAGGTTATTGTACTCGGCCCTGAAAATCTTAGAAATATGGTATCTAAGCAGATTCTTACTCTGGATGGCATTACCTTGGCCTCCAGTAATGCTGTGAGGAACCTTGAGTCATTTTTGACCAGGACATGTCCTTCAATGCACATATTAAACAAATATGTAAGACTGCTTTCTTCCATTTGCGCAACATCTCTAAAATTAGAAATATCCTGTCTCAGAGTGATGCTGAAAAACTAGTTCATGCATTTATTACTTCCAGGCTGGACTACTGTAATTCTTTATTATCAGGATGTCCTAAAACTCACTGAAAAGCCTTCAGCTGATCCAAAATGCTGCAGCAAGGGTCCTGACAGGGACTAGAAAGAGAGAGCAGATTTCTCCTGTTTTGGCTTCCTTCATTGGCTTCCTGTTAAATCCAGAATTGAATTCAAAATCCTGCTCCTCACATACAAGGTCTTAAATAATCAGGCCCCATCTTATCTTAATGACCTTGTAGTACCATATCACCCTATTAGAGCACTTCGCTCTCACACTGCAGGGCTACTTGTTGTTCCTAGAGTATTTAAAAGTAGAATGGGAGGCAGAGCCTTCAGTTTTCAGGCCCCTCTTCTGTGGAACCAGCTTCCAGTTTGGATTCGGAGACAGACACTATCTCTACTTTCAAGATTAGGCTTCAAACTTTCCTTTTTGCTAAAGCATATAGTTAGGGCTGGACCAGGTGACCCTGAATCCTCCCTTAGTTATGCTGCAATAGACGTAGGCTGCCGGGATTCCCATGATGCATTGAGTTTTTCCTTCCAGTCACCTTTCTCACTCACTATGTGTTAATAGACCTCTCTGCATCGAATCATATCTGTTATTAATCTCTGTCTCTCTTCCACAGCATGTCTTTATCCTGTTTTTCTTCTTTCACCCCAACCGGTCGCAGCAGATTGCCCCGCCCCTCCCTGAGCCTGGTTCTGCCGGAGGTTTCTTCCTGTTAAAAGGGAGTTTTTCCTTCCCACTGTCGCCAAAGTGCTTGCTCATAGGGGGTCATATGATTGTTGGGTTTTTCTCTGTATTTATTATTGTGCTATCTACTGTACAATATAAAGCACCTTGAGGCGACTTTTGTTGTGATTTGGCGCTATATAAATAAAATTGAATTGAATTGAATTGAATTGTTTAGTGGACTTCTGGCATTCCTTGCCTTGAACAATCCTCTTCAAATCTGGCTTGTATTCCATTGTTGCCACTCGAAGCAATTCTTTCACATGAGTGTCAGTCAGAACAGATCGATGCTTTGATTTCACATGTTTTAGGGTAGAAAACACAGACTCGCAGACGTATGTTGACCCAAACATTGACAGTATCTTAAGCGCAGCCTGTTTGACATTGGGGTATTTTTCCATTGGCACACTTTTCCAGAACTCAATGGTCCCTTCCCTTAAAGCAGGTTTCAATTGGTCCTCCTCACAAAGATCGATCATCTCCAACTCAGCCGCAGCTTCATCTGTGACTAGCGTGACTTTCAAACAGCCAGTCTCTGCATTAAATGGGTCGACGAGGAACGTAATCTGTGGCCTTTTCAATTGTAGATCATGGAACCGGGTCACAAAGCTTTCGTGCAAGTTTTCAATCAGCGTTGCATATCTGGCTCTTTGCTTACTCAGGGCGGCGCTGGCGACTTGCCTGCCTTGTTGACAAACGCAAACACACTTTGCACCAGGTCAGGCAGCATTTTTAACTTACCCTGTAGGGTCAGGTTCAGTCTGTCCAAGTGACACAGCATGTCGACCAAAAAGGCCAGATCCATAATCCACTTGAGGTCCGAGAGCTCGGGATAGTCCTTGTCCTTCTCTTCCATAAACAGTTTCACGGCATCCAAAAGCTCAAAGAAGCGAGAGAGTACCTGGCCTTTTGACAGCCACCTCACAGTGCAGTGCAGTGGCAGGCCCACAAGCCCGTTCACAGATCCCATCATGGCTGGTGCTCCATCCGTGGCTATTGCAGTTAATTTCGTTATGGGCAGATTTGCTTTTTCAAATGCAGCCATCACGGTTTCTTTCACATCTATCCCACGGGTTCTGTCTTTTAATGGCACAATATCCAGGAGTTCTTCTTTGATCACACAATCGTTTGACACAGACGTGCAAATATTGCCAACTGAGGCTTGTCTTGTATATCACAACTCTCATCCAATGCGACACTAAAATACTCACATGCTTGAAGGTCAGAGTGCAACTGTGATTCAATAGCCGTGTTAATGTCCAATATTCTGTGTTCAACAGTGTGGCGGGACAGTTGGACATCTGATACCATGCGTTTTAATTTGTCGTTTTCAGGAGACAAAATTTCAACAACGTCACTGAGGCATTTTTTAAACAAACTCCCCTTCATTGTATGGCTTTTTAGCCCGTGCAATGTTCCAAGCCAGCTGATAGGATGCGAGCGTTATGGTCTCTGAGCGCTTCGTAAATTTTTGGAAAAACTGTATCTGCTTTTCTGCCTGACTTTTCAAAGTGGCCAACTCGTGCTTGTGAAGTTCAGTCCCTTTTGGAAATTCCTGGTCGATGTTAGCATGGAGTGAGCTGAAGTGGCGCTGAAGATTTGAAGCTTTGAAATGCGCTAATGATGTGTGGCATATAAGGCAGAATGGCTTGCCATTATGCGTTCAAAAAAAATATAAACTCTCCCACTCTGTTAAAACGTCCTATGTTCATCTTCATATTTTCTTTTTGCTGTGCATTTTTCCCTGCCATTTTAAGGGCTTAACTTGCTCCTACTGGGAAACTTTGCGGTATTTTCATCTCACACATGCGCGCATTTGATGAAAATACCGTACTGAACTCAAGCGGGCTTAACGCCACACATTTTTTAATACAACAACACAAAAATACCCAAAACACAAACACAAACTTTGATATGAACGTAAGAGCCGCATGAAACCAGGCAAAGAGCCGCATGCGGCTCGAGAGCCGTGGGTTGGCCACCCCTGAGGTAGAGGATCACCAGGGGGTCCTTTGTCCCTTTTTTGGGGGGGGGGGGACACTCCTACTGGGTTTAAATGTGGGACTCTCCACCATTTGACCCTAGAACTGAAGAAGCTTCTCGGATGAGAGGTGAAACATCTTCAAGCAACTTAAAGAAGTCCAGATGCTTTTCTTTTCAAGCTCCTTAGACACTTAATATTAATCAACTTAGTCTAATACTATGTTTAAATTACACAGCTGGGTGAAGGCTGATGGCAGCCGTTCTATTTTACCGGTACGATACCGGTAGGTGGGTCGTTTGGTACCGGGCCGTGAGAGTTATTTCAAGGTTTTCATAAGCTTTTTTCAGATTGAAAGTAAAACAATCTAAAATACTGTCTCGATTAAATTGCGTTCATACTTAAGAATATTTAAAAAAATTTCACAAGCTAATAACAATGTACATGCACCAGCAAAACTCAGGGTTGTTTGGTTGGACACTTAATATTAATCAACATATACACCACCATAACAGTTTGTTTGACAGCACAAAAAGCACAGGGCAAACTTCAGAATGATAGGCTCGCTTGTGCAGACATAGAGGCTTTACAGTTAGAAAGTGCTTGAGCAGGTGCGATCGAAGCTTGTAGTAGATAACTTTATCACATACTAGCAGGTCTGTGCTGCAGTTCGTGGAAATTGACTAATATGCGGATGCCACAGTTGGAACACGAGTGTAATATATAAACAAATGTCAGTATTTTAAGTTAAATAGGGAGGGAGGCGTCTGTGAGGCTCAGGCCTTTAGGCAGACAACGAGACTACACCCCAGACTGAAGATAATCACACTCTTCGACCTGCTGTCTTTAAATCCCGACACGTTCTGCCGTGACTTCCTGAAATGTTCCGTTTACTGCCGCTGAACTCCGACAGCCGCATCTGTAGCATGATGCTAACGTTAGCTTAGCAGAACTAGCACAACACTGAGCCTGTTTCCAGCTGCAGCGAGTAAACTAACCTTCTCTTCTTGCCTCCATTTCCGCTTTCAAATCCACATCCGGTGGTTCACTGTGTCAGTCCACCTCTGCTCCGTCCACAGAATTGGACTCTGGAGAACTTTCTGGATCCAGCTGTAATTCCCTTTGCTAACCGAGAGCAGCGTGAAGTCCGCTCAACTGGCAGCTACTACTTCCGGCACACTTTGCAAAATAAAACCACAACGATAGAGGAAGCTCATGTCATCAGAAACAGAATCCTTTATTAATCCACATGATCCGTAAGGAAATCATGAGACAACAACAGTAACAAACTGGACTAAATTAAATATTACAATAAATTACAAAGTTTATAGAAGGAGCTCTAATATATACAAAAAATAGCTTTATTATAAAAATCCAGAATATTACAGAGAGTAAATATGTATGATGGACATTTTTCTCTCAAATGCAAAACTTTGTTATTTTGTTATTTTGACTGGTAGAGGAGGTGCAGATATTAAGTGTGTGCAACTACTGCAAAAGTGTGCATTAGATGGAGAGAGAGCCACAGGCAGGAGTGATTTCCTTAGTGTTGCATTTGGAAAATCTGCGCTCCTGTGACTGGCCAGCACCTCATGGAGTGCAACACCACCTTAAGAGAATCCAGCTCCATCCCCACAACATCACTGGCCTTTCAGATCAGCTTGTACTGCTGCCCCAGCATGCAACAGCATAGAGAATGGACTCATAGAAAATCCTGAGCATTGTCCAAAAGATGCTAAACAGCCTCAGCCCCTCAGAAAATACAGTACCTGTGAGAAAATAGAGTCCCTGTGAGAAAATAGAGTCCCTGTAAGTACCTGTTTGTGCACACAGGTGTATACACAGGTACACCTGAGTACCTGCGTGTACCTGAATTAACGAAGTCTTGTTCTTTCAGTAATAATGTATTAAATCTCCAGCTCCTAATTGGTGGTCTGACTCTTTTCTGTGTCAGAGAGATAGGTTCTGGTGCATGATCGCTGACAATGACAGGTTGGATCTGATTGCCTGTGATGCTGCTACCTAAAAAAGTAGCCTAAGTGAGATTGTGAGTGGTGTACTGGTGAAAGGAAGGTGTAATCCCTGAGAGTGGGGTGATGTGAAAGCCAAGCATTGCAAAGACCAAAATTACTCATGCATTGTTTAAGAACATCCTTTGAGTCACTGCTGTACGGAGCCTGTCAATTTCTGGATTAAATACGGGGTTGAAGTCTCCTCCTATTATAAAGTGTGGTGTCAGAGTCATCCGACAAGGAAGAAAAGAAATAAAGAAAAAAAGAGGATTCAACAACATTTGGAACTTTTATTTTGAAAATGTATTTTTCTGCTAATTAATATGAATATGCCTCTTTATTTTAAATTGTAACAGGCTGAGTATGTTTGATGGAACTGTGGAGAAGTGACTGTGTGTACAGATGTTTTGGATATATGTGTCTTCTGTCTGCCTGTAAGTCATCTAATCGGTTAGTAATTTTAAGCCTCTTTTCCCTTGAACTCCACGTATTATCCATGTGACAAACCTCAGTGTGGTCATGTTTGAACTAACTAGTTGAGTAATAGGATTTCACTAAAGGTGTGTGTGTGTGTGTAACAAGTGTCACCTGGCAGTTTGTTACTCTCTGCCCAGTGATTGGCAGAGGAGCTTTGAAAAGGTAGTGGGTGTGTGGGATGAGGTCAGCGCTCTTCTGTGGGAAATTCCAGAGGCGATTAACTCACTCTGGTGCGAGTGGGTATATTGTTCGGTAAGAGACTTTTGCCATTTTGTTTGGATCTTTTTTCTTTCTTTCTTTCTTTTTTTGCCACCTGTCCCGTTTTGGTTCTTTTGCCATCAGAATTATTGTCTAAAGGCCAAGAAAGATGCCCAACGGATTTACTTTACCAAGTGGACCATCCCGGCCTTGCCGTATTGGTCCACTTGATTGACCTTTGTTTTTATTGTTTATTTTATTTTATTTTCACTTGCTACACACGGGACAGACATGACTGGGGGAAAGAAACAGGAGAAAGAAAGAGAGGTAGGGAAAGAAAAACAGTGGGCAAGAGGAACGGTGATGAAGGGCACAAAACAAAAACAAAAACAAACAAAACAAACAAACAAAAAGTGCAGTCGTCCTGTCCCCTGTAGAGAAAAACACCCCCAGAGCATGATGCTTCCAGCCCCATGCTTCACTGTAGGTATGGTATTATTGGGATGATACTCATTCTTCTTCCTCCCAACACGGCGAATGGGGTTAAGACCAAAAAGTTCTACTTTGGTCTCATCTGACCACAGGACTTTCTCCCATGACTCCTCTGGATCATCCAGATGATCCCTGGCAAACTTCAGACGGGCCTGGACATGGGCTGACTTAAGCAGGGGAACCTTCCGTGCAATGCAAGATTTTAAACCATGACGTCTTAGTGTATGACTGATAGTAGCCCTGGAAACAATGGTCCCAGCTCGCTTCACGGCATTGACCAGCTCCTCCCGTGTAGTTCTGGGCTGATTCCTCACCATTCTTAGCATCACTGAAACCCCACGAGGAGAGATCTTCCGTGGGGCCCCAGTCCGAGGGACACTGACAGTCATCATTAGCCTCTTCCATTTCCTGACAATTGCTCCAACAGTTGTTCTTTTTTGACCAAGCTGCTTGGCAATTGCCCCGTAGCCTTTTCCAGCTTTGTGAAGGTCTACAATTTTGTCTCTTGTAGGGATGGGTATTGATAAGATTTTCACGATTCCAATTCCATTTTCGATTCTGTTTAACGATTCGATTCTTTATCGATTCTTATTTTTAAAAAAAGAGAACACTAAGGTCGATTAGCATAGAACTTTGTTTTATATCTTCTCTTTGAACAAGATAGAAATTTAGGAGTAACATGGCCTTACAAACCCAACAGTGAGATCTTAAGAGATCCACAGCCTACGGCTCTTCAATGGGGTGTCACAGGGTCCCCGGGAAAAAAAATTGTAAATGTAAAATAATAAAATAAATATTTTTCTGTAGCAATAACAAAGTATAACATAAATTATTCTGTAGCAATTACACAAGAATATCCAGTAATGTCCCTGCCTACAATTAAACATATTCACTTACTGAAAATCGGGGGCATCTGCTGTGGCAAATGGGTGCAAGCCTTTGACCACAAACTTAGTCACTGCTCGGTGACATTCGTCTATCCTGGCCTGAAAGGAGACGCTACCGGTAGACTGCAGTGAGAACTGCCAGCCAGACTCTGTCTGTCTCATCATGGTCACCTAAATGCACAGTAATGGCAGGTTTTGTAATAAGGCAGATCGCGCTAACATAATATGCACTGTTAGCTGATTATTCACCTGCCGCATTAACGGGAGAGGACGTGCAAACGTTACCGCTGCTGCTGGGTTGAGATTCACGAGTCCGGAGCGGAATTTAAAACACGACATTCATTTAAGGTCATCGCGTGTTTTGTGAGCAAATGCTTTTGCATATTCGTAGTGTTTCCTCCTTTAAATGAAATATCTACTTTGCAAGTATTGCAGGTTCCCCTGTTGTCATCCGTTCTCGTAAAGTATAACCAAACTTTTGAGCGTTTGAGCCGCTTAGGCGCCCTGCCAGGTAAATGACGCTCCGCAACGTGGTGACGTCATTCGGGGCGATTGGGATCGATAAGGGAATCGTTTGCAAAAATGGCAAACAATTCCAAGGAATTGAAACAGTGGGAACCGGTTCTCAACAAGAACCCATCCCTAGTCTCTTGTGTCTTTTGACAGCTCTTTGGTTTTGCCCATGTTGCTACTTAGACTTTGGCTGATTGTGGGGTGCACAGGTGTCTTTATGACAGCTAACGACCTCAAACAGGTGCTACTAATTTAGAATCATGAGCAGAGTGTAGCTGGACTATTTGAAAGCAAAATAACAGGTCTTTGAGGGTCAGAAATCTGGCTGATAAGCAAGTGATCAAATACTTATTTGACAAGGTAATTCACAAATAAATTGTTCAAAAATCACACAATGTGATTTCCAGATTTTTCTTTTTAGATTCTGTCTCTCACAGTGGAAATGCACCTATCCTGAAAATTGCAGACCCCTCCATGATTTCTAAGTAAGAGAACTTGCAAAATCAACGGGTGATCAAATACTTATTGACCTCACTGTATATATATATCAATCACCTGGATCACCTGTTCAGAAAGAAAAAAGAGAAAACAAGCAAAAAAAAAAGAGTAATATAATAAACAACATCATCACGATAATCTATGTGTATATAACAGTAAATACGAAATATTGAATATTATTGTGCAGCATGTAGGATTGACAGCGCACAGTGTGCTTTGAGGTGGCAGCCAAGAGAGGTGTAGTTTGTGTGTGTGAGCACCCGTGTGTACACCTGTGAGCATGAGCGCGCTTGTATTCAAAAGGTTCCTTCATGTAATGATCTGCTAGAGGGTGTGGGGGGCCACAGCCCCGTCCTCCAGGGCATGAAGCAGGTATGGAGGAGATCCAGGCCCCAGACATCCAGAGACCCTCAGAGCACAAGAGACCAAGGAAGACCAACAGAGGGGCAGCCGCGCCACTATCCCAGAAAGAGCTGAGGAGAGCCCCAGATGAGGGGTCACTCAGCAGCTGCGGAGCAGAAGCCAACTGATATTGATATTGAACTGATATTTTATTGGGTAACATTTTAATTGATAATGTTGTTTGTGTTTTTCAGCTGTTGTTGTGCTGTCTCTGCTGTCCTTTTTTTCGTTCTTTTGATTGATTTGTAATTTTGTTTGGTTAGTCTGTCCAGCTGTAAAGGCAGTTGATGATTGAGAGTGAGACGTGTAAGGGCGGACTAACCTCTTTTTTGGTTTTTGGTTTATTTGTTCGTGACACTTCCCTTTATATCTCAGATAGCGCTGATTCCCAGCTGTGCTGAGACCCAAATTGTTTGCAGTGCGTGCTCACAGGTAAATTGGTTGCAGTGTCTCTAAACGGGGTGTGATGGTTTGCAGTGTCGTGTTATTTTCGCACCGTTTGTGTGGTAGGTCTCATGTGCAGCTGGGATATCAGCAGGATGTGTGTAAGTCCTGTCTGGAAATAACTGGGAAAACGTATGTTTAATTAATGTAATCAATAAATTATCAATTTATTTCTCTGCCCCTATAGTCGTACCTTTGTCCTCGGTTACATTTTGGCGTTGTTACGAACAGGATTCAAGGGAGTGGCCATTTTGATTTTGATTTAATTTTGGGGTTATTTTGTAAGGACAGTAGGGACAGGTTTGTAGATTGGAGCGAAGGAGCAGCCAGGTCTCGATCGCCATCATGGAGGAAAGTGAGCAACAAACAATGGCCCAACATATACAGAAGTGGGAGAATGAACTAAAAGACTTGAAAATGGCATCTGTGGGTACAGAGAGGCCCTCAACGTCAACAGGAGCTACAGGAAGTGAATCAGAGACAGTGAGACACAATCCTGTGGTATATGTAGAACAGGATAGAAAGTTGCCAACATTTTCAGGGAAGTTGGACAATATGGGCTCACTGACTCTAGATGAGTGGATTGAGCAAATGAGAGACTTTGTGCGCACAAGAGGAAGAACAGAAAAAGAGCGAGCTCAAATTATTTTTAACCATTTAGAGGGTACCACACGCACTGAGATAAAGTTTTTACAAAAGGAACAGAAAGAAAATGTTGAGAAAATTTTTGATACTCTGAAAGAAACTTACAGTTGCTTAGATTCCCACATTTCTTTGCAATGCAGATTTTTCAATCGTAAACAGTTAGAAGGTGAGTCTTTAATTGACTTTTCTCATTCTTTGATGGCCTTAATGGACCAAATTATTAAAACAGATGAGGAAGCTGCAAGAAAAGCTTCAAAAGATCTGTGTGATCAATTTTGTGATGGTGTTAGAGATCAGACATCTAGGATCAGGCTGAGAGATTTGATTAATGCCAATCCACAGTGGACGATTCGTGAGGCGAGAGCCGAAGCGACCAGGTGGATAGCACAGTATGAGAATCAGCCTTTTAGATATAAACAGTCTATTTCAGATTCTGCAGATATGCAAGCCTCTGGTGAAAGTGTAGATTCTAGAACATCAGAAGATGCTGAACTGGTGTCTCTTTTGAAAGCCCAACAGACACAATTAGAGTTGGTCATTAAGAACGGTGAATGGTAGCTCGCATCATCAGAGAAAGTAGTTGTCCATATTCATTGCCAATAGTTCTTGTTCAAAAGAAGGACGGAAGTCTACCCATGTGTGTCGATTACAGGCAGTTAAATGCTAAGACTAGAAAGGATGCATTTCCTTTGCCAAGGATTGAAGCATCCTTGGATGCTTTGACTGGTGCTCAGTGGTTTTCCACTTTGGACCTGGCTAGTGGTTATAATCAGGTGGAAATGGCTGAGAAGGATAAGATTAAAACTGCATTTTGTAACCCGTTTGGTTTGTTTGAGTTTAATCGCACCCAGTACATTTCAGCGCCTGATGGAGCATTTGTTTGGAGATTGCCAACATCAGTCGGTGCTTTTGTATTTGGATGATGTGGCTGATTACGGGGCGACTGTGGTTCAGGGGGTTGGGAAGCTCATCTTGTAACTGGAAGGTTGCCAGTTCGATCCCCAGCTCTATCTGTCTTGGTCGTTGTGTCCTTGGGCAAGATACTTCACCTATCGCCTATACACTGTAAAAACGATAACTAGTAATTGTTGATTTGAGTAAAGTTTTCAAATCAAACTGACTTAGAAATAAAACTTTCCATTTACAACCTAAAATAGCTTGTCTGCCCAACAAATTTCTTCCATTGTTGTCCTAACTAAGATTTTCTAGCGAGCATAACAAAGATTATCAACTTTGAGTAGAGTTTTTGAGTCGAGTTGGGAACCAGTGGGAAACCCCGTAGGTGACTGGCACACGTCGTGGTCTGAATAAGTTTGAACTAGACCAAACGAGCCTGAGCAGACTGTGTGATAGTGGTTTGTCGATGTGTTCTGAACTGAAAACCTGCTAAGAAACTTTGAACAAATGTGGCCAAAGTTGGATGAAAATTACAATTTTTCGACCATTACGGATTTTTACCTGGTCTGAAGTTGGAGTGTATTATTTGACCATTTTTTGGACAGGTGCGGGAGCTGCCGGCCATTTGCCCTAGCAGGTAAGCTAATGTTAGGGTTCAATATTGAGAGAAGAATCCATAAAAACCACAGATCCAGGCGTGTGCAATTTAGACGGCATTTTAATGAACACATGTGTGAGTTCAACAACCCAATCAGTGTTGAACTGAACTTACAATCATGAGACAAGGTTTTATATGGGTACAATAACAAAGCCCCCCTCTTTTACAAAAATAGACAATAGTACAGCTTACGTCAATCCAAACCACAAAATGTTCCCTGACCTTTAACATTGCTCTAAAAACATTGTCTTCGGTCGGTGCTTCCCTCTTCGCTGTCGCCGTCTGGTGCACTTCCTCTAAGTACGCCGGCACACTTCTGCATTTCTGTGTGTATGTGTCTGCAGTGTATGCTACGTGCGTGTCATGACCTCTCACTATTTGTCTGTCTGTGCGTGCAGAGTTTGCATCTGCTTTTCTGATCCTTAGTTGACCTCAACTTAAGCAACCAACCAGGCTAAGGCCATCCTGTGTGTAATGATCTTGACTTATATGTGAAATATATAAACAACTGTTTCAATCTACCACAACTGCTTAAGGCTTAATCCGCAATAAATGCATACTAAACACCCTTGCACTTAAACTTCTGGCTTCAGTTTCACTTCTGCAAAACATGCTCTGCAGACGCGTTTTGTTTCCTGTCTCATTTTGGCACAGAGAGTATTTTCCTGTCTCTGCCCTCTACACAGAGATCATAAAAGCATTAATAACATTTAAATTATAGATTCAACAGAACCATTTAAAATGGTTCTTCTTTGGACCTGTAATAAAGGCTATAACCATATATTTGAACATCTGAATGCATCTAACTGCAACCTCACTATTAATACTGAAATGTTAATGATGATTATAAAATAGCAGCAACTAATAGCAGGACAATATTTCTATTCCTGACACTCCCACTCTTGACCTCTTGACCACAAGAGGTCACCATACTGTGTGTTGGGTCACTCCTTGGCCCATTCAGCTGCTCCCCTGTCCATCCCTGACATCATGGACATTTAGGATCACTGTTCTTAGCTCTGACCCTCTCTTGGCATCCTGTGACTTAACAAATCAGACAACCTCATGTCATCTAGGTGGTCTTAATTATAAAATGCCCGCTCCCACTTGAGAACACTCATGCTTGAGGTTAATCACACCAAAGTATCAGCGAGCCTAAAGTTGATCAGGGGCATGAGAGAATAAGAGTGCGAGCAGAGCTCAATCAGCACTCCTCCCTCACCCCAGAACCCACTCATACCCGGTGAAAGACCCCTTACACTTGTGAATCTCTAGTGGTCTGTCCCTTTTCTGGGTCCCACTCTAGTGGAAATCTGGCCACCTGCAAAGGAAACAGAACCCTTCCTCCCTAGTACGGCTTCCCTGCCTTATGTCCCTCAATTGTCTTCTTTATTCAAACCTAATGTTACTCAAAACATGAACCTAATTTTGTATTTGGTTTTTGACTTTTATTTTTATATCTCATTCAACCGTACTCAGCATTTGTAAAACTCTCACAGCACTGCCTTTAAGAGAATCGGAGGAAGCACGTCTCTGCATGTGCTTCCTCTTTGCTCCTTATCTGATCACCAACATCCTGTGCACAAAACTGCCACTGCTGCAAGGGCCTACCATCTAAAGTCACCTCTCCCAAGAAAACTACTTATTCTACTAAAAGATCAAAGAAAAACAACCACTTTAATCATTACGTGTAAACACATAGTTAATTGCTCCTAGATAAACTTCATCATAGCTAAAAGCTGAACTCTAACTGTATTTTGAACTCCCATTTTCTGGGTGATAACCTGTTTGAATATATCATTTTATTTCATTTTGCTGCTTTTAATGTAATGACTCCTTCTAACTTAAACTTTATCAGACTTAACCAAAATATATGAGCTTTCTCCCTTGCTTCTGTTTTCTGTATTTCTGTATTCTGTAACTGCTTTTTATATAAGAGGACTAAGTTAGAGCTGCATCTGTTATCTCAATATTTTATATGTCACTCAGTTTAGTTACAAGCAAAACTCCTATTCAGTTCCTCTTTCTGTCATTTGTTATTGGGCCAACTCAAATTCAGTTAAAAGCTAAAGGAATTTCAGGCCCTAGGCCTCAAATCAATACTGTCCTGTGTGTTGATGAACTCTGTATGTCTGTAAGCGTGTGCAATCCTTCAAAACTCAGGTCATTCTCACAGTAGATTGGCTAATCATAACGTTAACCAAAAGTTTATGACCCTCAAGAGACGACTCTCTGAGCCACAACTCCGTTAAAGGCACCAAAATGCAATGTGTATGAAAAAATCATTTCTACATATATAATCTCCAATATTATTCATTTGAGTCAGCGAGACTTTTAACATCCTCATAAAAGCTCTCCTCTACCCTAAAGCCTACCTTATAACAACATTCTAGCATTATGTCACTGTTACAACTTATCCTAAAAATCAAAAAGAAAAATCCCACATTTTCTACTCATAAAATGTTCACTATTTTCCCCAAAGCATATCCTTTATTCCCACAGTTTCCCCTTTAAGTTTTGTATACAACTTCTTATGAACACCGCATTTTATCTTCTAAACCTAATTCAGTTCATTTTAATCCTTTCTTTTAACAAATCCTCAGTTTTACTATATCTAGATTATCAAACAACCCCAATCATTATAAAATCCTAGTAAAACCCTTTCAAATTAAACAAATTAAATCTTAAATCCCTCTCTTTTTTGACACATCTCATGTGGCAAAAAACTCAACATGCTCCACCCAAGCTTAACAAATTAAAAGGAAAAAAGGTTAGTCATTTCATTTCTCAGAACAGCTCAGCAATTCTCCTCTCCGGTGTTTTGCTCCAGCCCTGAAAACCTGTGTTTAAGGAACAAAATCAATTTAATCATCATGTCAAATCTCCTCCAACTCGTTGCTCCATGCAAAGTCTGGATCCTTGGAACTCCCTGGAAACAAAACCTGTACTTTACATTTCATACTCTCCCTTTATGATCCAGTCTGTGTCATGACAAAAAATAAACTTGAACAGAACAGTTATTAATCCTGAGTTACCTCAGTTAATGGTAACTTGAATCTCATCAAACAATGTTTCCCTTTTAGCATTTAGCATTCTCCCAACAATATAATGTAATCCCATAATCTAACCCCCGTAAAAAGAAATTTTCTCAAAGCAAACATCAGCATCCCAAAATCAGCCTCCCCAGATTTAAGTCTCCCACTTGTCCTGCCTATGGCAAAAGCAAAACAAAGCATCCCCTTTCTTTTCCTCACATGGTAAATTTGTCCACATTTATTCATTCCCACCTTAGTCCAGTCACTCACATTCACTCACTTGCATTCACATGATATATTTTTGCTGATACTGCAGCCTTCTGCGCGCCATCAGATGCTCCACATCAGCAAAATGAGCTCAATCATTCGTTTTATTTCGTTTTCCTGTTTAGGAAAATAGTTCTCTATACTTTTGACTGGATTGAATCGATACAATCCATTTTAGACAGAGACTTGCCGCCAATCAGTCTCTGATTGTAATCAATTATAATTCTGTAAAGCCCACCTGATTTTCGTACTTGGTAATTTTGTCAGCGCCGTCAGTTCACTCTCTTCCAGGCCTGCTTAGAACAAAATGAAAAAGAGAGCTGATTATTAGCTCATCAAAGTACAAAACAAAATCACCTGACAGGTTTTTTCCTGAGTGCACTTACTACTACAAAAATTTTGGGGCCCCTCTCAGACCTATCCCTGCCTTAATTAAACACCCTCTCTGGAAATAAAACAACAGCCTCAAAAATCTGAAACAATCTTAAATTTCACCCGTTCAACACACCGAAAACCTCGTCAAAAGATCAAAGACCGTTTTCATTCAGCACAAGATAAAAACCAATTTCAACCACATATCATCCTTAAATTATAAATTTCCTGTCCAAATCTGCCCTCTGAACAGACCTGACCACCGTAATCAAATATCCTGATACTTTACCATTATATATTTCTCCCAATACTCTTCAACAGCCACTGCTCTCTCTTGAACTGAACCGAAAGCCTCCGACACACACGCACACAGGAAGTGTCTTTGTCACTCACTCACTCCAGCTAATTTGCATAAACCCACAGCTCAACAGCCAACTTAACAAGAGGAATACATGTTTAAACTTTATCACGTTATTGAATTATTTTCATTTTCTTTCTATACTAATCACTTACTTTGATAAATCAGTGCAAGAGCACTCCTGAGTCACTCTTATAGACACTTTTCTTTTGTTTTTCCATCTATTTTAAATCTTTCCATCAATTGTATTAACCATTCACACCATTCTCTCACTCATACAAGCAGCAAGCAGATCTTCATTGCATATGCTTATGTTCTTAGCCAGGTTTTTAATCAATATCTGTTCATTAAGCTTCAGGAGCTTGTCTTTATAAGGTTAATGCATTTTCTGTTTGTGTGTGTATGGGTATATGTTATTTTGCATCTATGACTTCACAGTCTCCCAGACTTCTTCCCAACTCTCCAGTTAAGCAGTCAGTTTTTTTTCCCGAGTTACTAACCCACATTTTGATTTCCCACCTTAAATTACCGCCTCCTGGTCTTCAGCCAGGAGCTGGGGCTTGCTTTTCAGGTTCCTGGACACATCATGCTGTGAACAATTCAACCAGAAACTTGCCTTAACATATCCATTCATGTTAACCTGTAATTTCTTCAGACTCCTGCATCTGGAGAATTGGCCTGGGTCTGCTTTACCCCTGAAAATAACAAACTAAGACATTTTCATTATTATCACCAGTGGTTAAATAACCCATTTCTCTATCTCTGATCAGAAACACCAATTATGCCATGCATGTAAGCGTGTTCTTCCCTGCATTTTATGTTAATTGGGTGTAAACTGCTTCTTCATTAAATTAATTCATTGAGTTCTTCGTTGCCTTGTGATGTATTCATGTTAATGTACACTACGTGTAAGCTGTTTCTTCATTGCATCCTATATATTCATATTTAATTTATGCATTTCACCACTGAGCTTTAGATTCAAACTATCTCACTTCTGATTCATTTCAAAAATAATCTCACATGTAACAATTTGTATGTGTGTTTTCTATTCATTAAGGTAATGACAATTATTTTCGTTCATTATTCCTACCTTTTCTAATGTTTACCTCTTTGTTATGCTGTAGTGGACATCCCTAAACAATTCATGAGTTCAGGTTTCAATTTTCAATCCAATTATATCCTATATTCTCGCAGTCAAACTCGTCCAGCTTCATCTCTCACTGGTCCTCTCTGCACAATGTCCTGTTCGGGCTTCAAAGCTCCAGCAAACACAGTCTCAACTCAGCTGTTGTCTTCTTCTCTGTTTCTTTACAGTCTTTCTTTCAGATTAAGTCCCAGCATGGCAAAATATCACTCAATGTCCGGTGCTCTTCCACAATTCTCTATCCCACTGTTCAACTGCCCAGCCTGTATTTTCACAGTACATGTTACATTACTCTTACATGCTGCTGCTGGTCGTCAGTCGTCATCAGTGTTAATGGATCAGTGGCACTGCCGTTTGCCTGCTGTATTCAAGTCCACCATGTTCTATCGGTCTTCATCAGGCGATTGACTGTCCTTTGAACTTCTTCTCTGCTTCAGGGACAAAGTGAGAGATCCAGCCGCCCAATTTCGAGCCAAAAACTGGCTTATTCTCCCAATTCTTTTAATCTACTTTTCTGCTGCTGAACTCAAGGTTGCAAAGTTGAAAGACGCCCACCTGTATTGACACACTAAACCATATAATTAGTATTATATTCATTTTTCTTAAAGGCTTCATTTGCTTCATGTGCCTAGAGTTAAATCTCTCTCTCTGTGTTCTTTCTGTACACACTCAGTTCCCATATATGGGCATGCACAGTTCCTGTTCCTCAAACTAATCTAACTCCTTTGTTTTTTGTTTTCTTGAATTAAAAACACTTTCAAACTTTAGCACATCCTACTTTTTCATCACCCAAGAAATATATTTCACACTCCTTTATTCCATACACACCTTTAAAAGTTCTAACCTCTTTCAGACGCCATAAATCGCCTCACACGCACTGCCTTTCTCTCTCAGAGAACTCACGCAGAGTCACTCAAATCAAATACTGACAGCACTCACACAGTTAAAATCACTCGAAATACGCTTTCATACGAGTATTTTGGACATGCCTTCCATGATCAGAAAGAGCAAGTCAAAAGAAAAAGAAAAAGAAAACTGAAACCTCTCATCATCCTCACGGCTTCTCCCCACACACACATAACTGAAAATAAAACACACCAACATTTATGGCTCACGAAATGTACATCTATCAAAATTCAGTCATTTACTATACATCCACACTAATATATTCACACTGTATTTACACTCTCATAATAAGCTCTTATATACAGGCATTTAGCAAAAGCTCTCAGTCCTCTCGAAAACTGAAACCACCCTCTCTGCGCGTCACTGCTGCTCATTTGCATTTACACACACAATCAGTGCACTTCCGGCTGTGCATGACTGACACAGAGACTGATCCTACTCATAGATCTCATATTTTATATTACAGACGTCTTAAATTACAACTGCACAGATTTTTAGGCCTCTTAAATCCTATAAATTTCGACAAATTTATCCATAACGGTCCAACCGATAAAAGTCCCTGACTTTTTGCGACCAATTTTAGCCAGTATTCCGTCCCCTGACGGTGGCCCGATTGCTAATGCCCCAACCAAATTTATCGTAGCCAAAAAGCGCAAATAGGAGACTCTAACTCCTAGCAATTTCAGAGGTTCCCAAGTTCTCTCCGCTGTCGACGGTACTATCCCTACTGTCCTAGTAGGCCTAAGGTCAGCGTCCTGCCTTAGTGCAAGCGTTACCAAGGAGAAAATGCGCTTCTTAAGGGTCCCAGACTCCTCGTCCTCAAGTAATTTTAGAATAATTTGAAACAACAATCTACACCCAAAACAGGATTAAGATTAAGGACAACCCTCAACAGTTTTGGAGATTCCCGAGTCCTCCTCGAATGTTGCCCGAAACTATCCCTAGTCATCGCTAGGTGAAGGATAAATTTCTCTATCCAGCAGGGAGCGTCACCTCCGAGAAAGTTCTTAAGGGTTGCATAACCAATGGGACTTGAACCCACAAAATGACCAAATTCCTATCATTCTAAAGTTCACTTAGCAGTCCAACTGCTTTAATTCTCTTTTCATTCCTTTATTCTCATTACTCAGTACTGTCACTTATACTTCCTTATCATTACTTCAACCGGTAAACTTCATAAAAACTTCACCAAAATTAAAAACAGACATTCACCAGTAATTTTCAGTGAGTAGACTTTAATTTGACATGCCCAATGTGACACCTTTTGGAAATATATTTCAACAGGCAGTGTCTTACCTTTAAATGCCCCGGGAATGCCTACTCACTTTCACCACTGATTACCGTCTGCCCGTCCAATTACCACGGACCCCGGATCTCACCAAAACCCCAACATTCCTCTCTCTCACGGGCGAGCCCCCAAATGTTAGGGTTCAATATTGAGAGAAGAATCCATAAAACCACAGATCCAGGCGTGTGCAATTTAGACGGCATTTTAATGAACACATGTGTGAGTTCAACAACCCAATCAGTGTTGAACTGAACTTACAATCATGAGACAAGGTTTTATATGGGTACAATAACAAAGCCCCCTCTTTTACAAAAAATAGACAATAGTACAGCTTACGTCAATCCAAACCACAAAATGTTCCCTGACCTTTAACATTGCTCTAAAAACATTGTCTTCGGTCGGTGCTTCCCCTCTTCGCTGTCGCTCGTCTGGTGCACTTCCTCTAAGTACGTCGGCACACTTCTGCATTTCTGTGTGTATGTGTCTGCAGTGTATGCTACGTACGTGTCATGACCTCTCACTATTTGTCTGTCTGTGCGTGCAGAGTTTGCATCTGCTTTTCTGATCCTTAGTTGACCTCAACTTAAGCAACCAACCAGGCTAAGGCCATCCTGTGTGTAATGATCTTGACTTATATGTGAAATATATAAACAACTGTTTCAATCTACCACAACTGCTTAAGGCTTAATCCGCAATAAATGCATACTAAACACCCTTGCACTTAAACTTCTGGCTTCAGTTTCACTTCTGCAAAACATGCTCTGCAGACGCGTTTTGTTTCCTGTCTCATTTTGGCACAGAGAGTATTTTCCTGTCTCTGCCCTCTACACAGAGATCATAAAAGCATTAATAACATTTAAATTATAGATTCAACAGAACCATTTAAAATGGTTCTTCTTTGGACCTGTAATAAAGGCTATAACCATATATTTGAACATCTGAATGCATCTAACTGCAACCTCACTATTAATACTGAAATGTTAATGATGATTATAAAAATAGCAGCAACTAATAGCAGGACAATATTTCTATTCCTGACACTAACGACATCTGTTATTAGGATTTTCTACAAGCGCTAGGCTGTATCCTCCTGAGGACCCAGGAGGGTGGAATGAGTAAAGCACTGAAAAAAAGCCAAACAATAACATATTTAAGTCATCTAAGGGACTTATATATCATGTTTAAGCTAGCGAAGGACCGCGCTGGGGGTTGAAAATGATATGCCAGGAGTTCGCTGTTCTCGCTGCTCTAGCGAGCCTTGAATCCCCAGCTAGCTATCAAAGCTGGTGGTAACACACGTCTCCGAAAACGTAGAAGCATTTTTGCAAAAATGTGTTGTCTTAATAAACTGAGGAGATATTTGAAATTTACACAGCTACATTCTCGCCTGAAAATATCTTAAAAGTTTACTTTGTGACCCAGAAAGAGTAATAAGAGTAATATTAAAACTAAGTGGCTGCCGCCATTGTTTGAAACTAGAATCGGCTGGGCAGCTATGAATTCTGGCATAGGGTGGGCCACGAAGAGGATACACCTGACCCATCCTTCAAAGCTGTGGAAAGTATTGTATTGTTTTGAGAGCCTTTTTGTTGGTGGAGTATTGATTTTATGTACAATTCCACGGGTAGACGCGATCTGTACGGTCCGACTTTGCACATGCGCAGTAAGGATCGGGGAGTCCGATCCGTAACTTTTTTTTCTCGTTTTTTTTCTCTACATTATATTGAAATGTTTCATTATTGCAAACATTTTCTCTCAGGCGGAGAGAGGTCGTGGAGTGTCAGCCTATGGTATCTGAGGTCCAGGAGAGATGACCTGCGCTGTTTTCCTCTGAGGAGGTAAGACTGTCCTAATTTATTTATAATTTAATTATTATTCTAATTGGGCATGATTTATACTTATATTGAAGTAGTACGGTATTTGCTGGGGTAATGCATTGGCCAACTATATTATCTTGTGCTACCACTCCAGTCAAGGCCCTTGCCAGTGTTATATTGAAATCCTTACCCTGAACATTTCTGCCAGTACAAGAAAATAGTCTCCATGCTAAATCGAAATTGTGAAACAGAAAGGCAATCTCATAATTTTGACTTAGCATGTATTTTTTTTCTTTTTGTGCTAGAAATAGGACTTCTATAGTCTGAGATTGTTAGGGAAAGAATACTAAGGCAGGTCACAGAATCTGATTGGTCACAGATTTTGGTGCAACTTAGAACATAATATGTATTTTCATATTGATACTGGGTTTTGTGGGGGTGTTTCTATTCCTGTGCAAAAGACGTATTCATGAGAGATTTTTTTGAAGTAGGTTTTGCTGTTGATAACACAGTCAGGCATATAACATGGTGCAGACTGTCCAAGACAGCTACCCAGGAATTTTCTGTGCTGAATAAATGACAATATTTTGGTGAATGTATTGTTTAGATATCTGAAAATTTCATCGGATCACAAGCAAAGACCTCCTGGGGACCTTCAATGCATCCCTTGACAAATTTGTGCCTGGCCTGCTGAAACTGTACTGGTCTAAGAAGGGAGCTCTTGGTGAGGAGATGGAAGACCTCCTGGATAAACTTGATGAACAGGTGAGTGAAGTGCTCCTTTATCTGACATTTTTAGAAGAGAGTATACTTTTCTCTTAACAGAAACTGAAAAAGATGTTGGCTTCAAACAAAACACATCAGTGGACATGTCAATAAAAATGAATGTCATGAGTCATTGCTTTGTTCTTATTTGGCAGTATTTTATTTAATTTGTATAATGAAAGTAAAATTGTTAACATGGTGTTGTTGTTGGTTTTTTTTTGGGGGTTGTACATTTTTTGCGTGTTGCTGGGTCTGACCTGTGCTTTACTTTCATTACTATGAGAGTTCTGACTTTGCATTGTGTATAGTACACCATGTTACTTCACTAATTGAAATTCTTGTTTTCCACTGAATACTCTTTAGACATCCAACACTGTGTCCAACGGGCACTGAGAGGCCTGCCCATTTTCCTCAAGAGAAGATGCAACAGAGGTTTTCCTGAAGTGCTTAGTAAGTACAAAAAAGTAATGCAAGTAAAACTAATTGCTATGAGATGTTTTTAAAGGATGAGTTTATCCAAAATGGAAATGTACACTTCCTCAGTGCAGTCCAGATAATTTTATAGTGGGGATTGCAGTTGTCATAACTCTCACTCCTTTTTTTCTGCTGAGCAGCAGCTGGGCATTGTTAGTGGTTGTTCCATAGCAGAAAATATTTTTGTACAAAACTCACAAGGTGGCATTAATTAAAAGAAAATAAGCTTTTTCTTCTTAAAACCTCCATGGGTCAAACGACCAGCATGGTATAGAGGTTAAAGTTAAAATCTTTAGAAATTTGTTTTGTCTTTAGTTTTTCTTAGCTTTCAATAATTCATATTTTACTTTTCTTCAGGACACTGACATTTTGGAACCAGTGTTGAACGGTGCATCAGTTGCCATCCTCACCATCCTACAAGATGACGATGCTGATACGTCTGTGCGAGAACATGCAGTTGTGTTGGAAGGGGACATCGTGCTACATAACATTCCAGATCTCTCTACTGCCCTGGCACACCTCTTTGGCCTTCTGTATGCCCTCAACATTGATTATCCAAAGCAGATGAGTTTTACCTTTGAAGCAATTCAGGCCATCTTATTTTGGCCTGGTCGGACAATATGAAGGTGAAGTGGATAAATCATTATTCGAAATGTAAATTTTAGTCAGATGAATCTGTATTGTTGAGAATATATGGTGAAAATTTGTCTTGTAGTATTGTAAAAGATTTGTTATAGTGTTAGTTTCCTCGTCATTGATGGTAACATTTCTAATAACTTTTAACTTCCATAGTTCATCATAGTAAGCCTGTGTAAAATGTCAATGTCTGGGTGCATAGGCAATCGTTTGTGGCACTACCCTATTTAATGTGCAATAGTTATGTTCAGCTTTTACAAGACGGTCAGGGTGTGTGTGCGTGAATTATTAAGTTGCTGGACACTTTTCTTTTTTGGTTCTGGACTCTGGAATTTTAACGTCTCTGCTGGGGTGCTCAAAGCACCCAAAAGAAACTGGCAACATGCTTTTGTTTGTTTGTTATTTCTTTTCTTTCTTTCTTTTTGTTTTTTTTAACAGAAATTCACCCTACTACCCATGACATTCTGAAATGTACTGAAAAGACTGTTGAACAAAATAAATAAGCTTTTAGATAACATTGAATTGTGCTTTGTTTTATTCTATATCTATTTATTAAGTGTTTTTTCAAGTATAATAACAACATACATTTTCCTTTGTTTATATAGGTAAATTTTCAACTCACTGGAGTAAGAATTGCATGATTACTCAACAAGAATATCTGTGTTTGGTGAAGGCAGAAATACATGGCATTGAAACCAGAATTTCTTCGTTAGACTTCCAGGATTATCCTAATTAGGTGAACAAGAAGATCCAAGTTGGCAGAACTTGTAAATCTTAGTTAAGTCAACAACAGTTGGCAAAAGTTGAGAAAACTCAAAAATCTCTTGCATCATGTTGCCTTGAAATTTTACGTTTTCTCAACATTTTCTTTTTTACAGTGTACTGGTGATGGCCAGAGGGGCCGATGGCATGATATGCAATCCATTATTATTATTATTATTGTTTTTTCATTCTCCATGCAACAGCATTTGGAACGGTTGAAAGAAATATTCTCTCGTCTGGATAAAGAGGGGCTTAAAGTGAAACTCTCTGGGAAAGAAGATGTTGCAAGCTTGGCACAAGGGCCTCATAGGTCAATGAGGAAGACTGCTGGACAGCATTCAACCCATTTAAATTGCCACAATCCACTATAAAATGAGCGAAACTTTAAGTGTGCTCTCTTTTCAGCTCATCGTCGGGTCGCCGATGCCCTTTGAAGGGGAGGGTTGTAACAAGTCTCACCTGGCAGTTTGTTACTCTCTTCCAGGTGATTGGCAGAGGAGCTTTGAAAAGGTAGTGGGTGTGTGGGATGAGGTCAGCGCTCTTCTGTGGGAAATTCCAGAGGCAATTAACTCATTCTGGTGCGAGTGGGTATATTATTCGGTAAGAGACTTTTGCCATTTTGTTTGGATCATTTATTATTGTAGGTGCCCATTTTTAATGCGTGTTGTTGGACTTTTTTAGTGTGACGACGAGTTTTAATGGAGGAACTGATCAAGCTCTAGATCGACAGCTGACAAGGCATGATGCTGGCTGGGTTCACCTGAACCCCCAGCTGACGTGGCTTGAGACTGGACGGGCTCCTCGGAACTTCCAGCTGACGAGACTTTATGCTGGAAGTTCTTCTAAACCTCCAGCTAATGTGGCTTGGTACTGGACTGGCTCCTCAGAACCTCCAGTTAACTTGACTTGAGGCTGGACGGGCTCCTCGGGCCCTCCAGCTAACTTGGCTTGAGGCTGGACGGGCTCCTCGGGCCCTCCAGCGGAGATAGACGCTGAACCAATGGGTACGGAGACCTCTGGGAGCGTGGACACTGGCTGGGGCTAAGCGGTACAGTGGCCTGACTCAGGCAGCAACAGTAGGATGCAGTCCTCAGAGGACTGAAAGTATTCTCCAACACCCCCAGCAGAGGACGGAGGCAGAAGGGCGAACTCACTGGAGCTCTCAGCAGGGGATGACGGCTGAGACTGCTCAGTAAAGTTCTCAGGTGAAATTGCTGGAGCTGATGGCTTAACCTCTAGGGGTCCAGAGTTGGCTGGTGACTGACACCAAGCCTCTGGGGAGGCCCTGGAGGGAGTTACTTCCTCGAAGATGACCAGCTTTTGAGAACCAGCTAAAGTTTTTATGAAGTGTGTTCCCTGCTTGTAATGAGACAATGAGGATGGTGGCTGAATGAATGAGTAGACAGACAGCTGAGCAAGTGGCAACTGAGCTATAGGTAGCGAAGTGGCTACAGACTTAACTACAGGTAGCGGAGATAATTGTAGTGGAGGTGTAACAGGTGGTGGAGTGGCTGACTGAACTGCGGGCAGCTGGGCTGCTGATTCTTTATTATCAGGATGTCCTAAAAACTCGCTGAAAAGCCTTCAGCTGATCCAAAATGCTGCAGCAAGAGTCCTGACAGGGACTAGAAAGAGAGAGCAGATTTCTCCTGTTTTGGCTTCCCTTCATTGGCTTCCTGTTAAATCCAGAATTGAATTCAAAATCCTGCTCCTCACATACAAGGTCTTAAATAATCAGGCCCCATCTTATCTTAATGACCTTGTAGTACCATATCACCCTATTAGAGCACTTCGCTCTCACACTGCAGGCTTACTTGCTGTCTCTAGAGTATTTAAAAGTAGAATGGGAGGGAGAGCCTTCAGTTTTCAGGCCCCTCTTCTGTGGAACCAGCTTCCAGTTTGGATTCAGGAGACAGACACTATCTCTACTTTCAAGATTAGGCTTCAAACTTTCCTTTTGCTAAAGCATATAGTTAGGGCTGGACCAGGTGACCCTGAATCCTCCCTTAGTTATGCTGCAATAGACGTGGGCTGCCGGGATTCCCATGATGCATTGAGTTTTTCCTTTCCAGTCACCTTTCTCACTCACTATGTGTTAATAGACCTCTCTGCATCGAATCATATCTGTTATTAATCTCTGTCTCTCTTCCACAGCATGTCTTTATCCTGTCTTCCTTCTCTCACCCCAACCAGTCGCAGCAGATGGCCCCGCCCCTCCCTGAGCCTGGTTCTGCCGGAGGTTTCTTCCTGTTAAAAGGGAGTTTTTCCTTCCCACTGTCGCCAAAGTGCTTGCTCATAGGGGGTCATATGATTGTTGGGTTTTTCTCTGTATTTATTATTGTGCTATCTACTGTACAACATAAAGCGCCTTGAGGCGACTTTTGTTGTGATTTGGCGCTATATAAATAAAATTGAATTGAATTGAACTGACTGAACTGCGGGCAGTGTTTCAGACCTGACGTTTGACTGGGGTGGAAGTGAGGATGGGACAATGGAGTGGACACAGTCATTAACACAGAATGAGGGTTCAGAAAAGGCAGTCTTACAAGCTATGGCCATGGGTGAGACAGAGAAATCATTGTTATCCTCAGTAGACACACAAAAAATAGCCCCAGAAAACACAGTCACAGAGTCAGGAGCAGCAGAAAAAGTGGCCCTTTCACTCACCACAGCCGGCTGCTTTGACATCCTGGAGTCCGGCTGTGGGGTGCCGCGCCGGTGCCGCGAACGTCGCTTCCTCCTTGGAGACGGCTCTCACGGGCCGGGTAACTCCTTGTCCGGCGGTTCGGACGGCACGTCCTCCGTTGAAGCGAGTGGGTGAGCGGTAGCGGCGGGGGGGTGAAGGTGTAGTTCGTGGAGTATAAAGTCCTGAATGAGCGGGTGCAGTGAGTCCAAGAGCCAGGGGTGACCGGAAATGAGTTGCTGTAGCCTGGCTTCCACAGATCTGAGAGATCCCTCTTCCTCATGCTCCAGCCATAGGTTCACTAACCTGGAGGCTGCGTCAGTTATGACTTCCTGAAGCTCCTTGGGAGGGGCGAATGCTGCTGGATCCATTTGTGGCTGGTCCGCTCTGTCACGACGAGTGAGGTGAGCCGTGTGGAGATGATAAAGGAGGATCCAATCGCAGGCAGTCGTGAAGGTGAGAAAATGGTTTATTGAACACAAAGCAAATAGAGAAACGGCAAATGGGACAGAAGGCTATCTAAACTGAGAACAACTAAACTACTGAACACAAACCAGGACATGAACATGAAGGAGGATGAGAGGAGGTAAATGACGACAGACAGCAGGGAGAACACACAGATGAAGCATGGTGGATACACAGACGGACCAGTGACTACTACGACAGAAGACACGACTTAAACACAGGAAGATTACACACAGGTGGGGGACACAGCTGGGAGTAATTAACGAGACGAGACAAGAGGTAAAACTGAACACACTCACATGAGACGCAGACCTTCACAATAAAACAGGAAGCAAGAAATCACTACACAAAGACGCAGACTCGACACTGAGAGGCAGACAGAATATAACACATGGAACTCAAACAACACATGAGACAACAAATCCTTAGACACAGATAAACAGAAACATGAAACTCTAATAATAATCATCATCCTCATCATCACCATCACCAACACAAGCACTACAAGAGAATAAGAAAACAATCCATAATGCAAAAAACACACCAAAACATAACAACTCAAAATACTGGGTCAAACTGACCCAGAACCGTGACACCTTCCCCTTGGAGTCTTTTGTATCTGGCAAAGATGGTGTTCGTTTTCGGCATGAGGTACTGTTCAAACCTGTCGAAATAGGTACTTAGCTTTTTAGTTTCTTCATCAGACAGCTGCCATGTGTTATAAATGTCTTTACCTCTTTCTCCTACCCACACAAGAAGATAGCTGCACTGGCTCTCCTCGGGCTTGTCACTCAGCGGGCCGTTAAACATCAGCTTCACATGCTGTACGAACCTCCGCCAGGCATATGAAAGATTAGCTGAATCCCAGTCCATTCATGGTGCAGGAACCCCCGAAGAATCCATTTTGCGCTTTCAGCGGGTGTTTAGTCTACTCTGACACCATGTAATGTTCTGCTCTTACTCTTATAAGAGCAGATTTCCGGTTCCGGGTTGCTGCTCATGCGGTCGACCGGCCAGTCAGCTGTTTTGCGTTCTTTTTCTAACTTTAATGTTCTTTTCGTTGTTGTCTTTCACCGTCTATGTCATGGTCCCTGTGTCTGCCCGGCCAGCCCTGCAATGCTACATGTGTTTTTGTTTTGATCTCTTTTCTCCTCCCTCCTGCTCCTGCATCACTCAGCCAGGGCGGAGCTCACCTCGGGCTCCTGCCTTTGGCATATACACCTGCCGCTAATTACTCACCTGTAGCTCATCACTGTTTCTGGACACTACTAAAGGCAGCAGCTCAGAGCCTCTCGTCGCTGGAATATTGAATTACCATGTTAGTGAGAATCCCGGCTTATAGATTCATGTCCGATATCGTGTACCTTTTTGCTTCCCTTCCTGTCTTCAGATTCCTGGACCCTTCCTGTTCTCCGCTGTTTGGAAGATTGAGCGTGAGTGTGAGCTGAGAGCGAGAGCGTGAGCAGAGTGTGAGGAGCAGCTGAGACCCCGCGAGTGTGGAGCACCTGTCCCTATCCCCACCGACCCGTGGAACCCATCCAAAAATCCCTCACTTTGTAAATAGCACTTGGTGTTCAATAAAGTTAAGAACTGTGAACGTGACCCGCTGCCTGCGCCTGAGTCCGACCGGCTAGTCCTGACAGTCTACTCGGTATATTTGTATTCTTTTCCCTTTTCCTTTTCCTCATTTTTGTGATTTTCGGACTTGTTATCGACACTCGACATGACCCCAAGGCTCACCTACACCAGGGACTCCCTCATCAAGCTGCGACTGCAGCTGCAGCCCGGCCTCCGGCTTTTCCGCTCCGCTCCCACGGACTGCTTTCCTGAGGAAATACTCCGTGGACACTGAAATTGAAAAATTCACAATAACAAGATAACCAGGAGGGGATTAAAGAAGAGTGGGGTGAGAGCCGGACTCAAGAGGGAGACACACAAACAACGAGCGCTCCCGTCCATTATCCTTGCTAATGTCTGGTCTCTCTGCTCCAAGCTGGATGAGCTGCAAGCCTGCGTCAACCACTGGCATGAGTACAGAACTGCCTCCGTTCTGGCATTTATGGAATCGTGGTTAAACAACAGCGACGACGACAGCACGCTGCACATTGATGGTTTTTCACCACCTCTTTGTCTGGACAGAGACTGCGAACGCACCGGGAAGCAACATGGCGGCGGGGTGTGTCTGTATGTAAACAACAGCTGGTGTTTTACAGTCACTGTGAGGGAGAAGCTGTGCACTACAGACATCGAGCTTCTGGCTGTTTCCCTGCGCCCCTACTACCTCCCCAGAGAATTCCCACAGCTTTTCATCATCTTGGTTTACATCCACCCCAGAGCTGATGTAGCTAAAGCCACAGAGTACATCACCAACACTTTGTACAAACTGGAACAATTATCACCGGACTCTCCCCAGTTCATCCTGGGTGATTTCAACCACTGTTCCCCTGACAAGTTGCTTAAAGGAGACCAAAAGTATGTTATATGCAGCACACGTCAGGGGAAGACTCTGGATACATGCTATGGCTCTGTACCCGATGCATTTAAAGCCCTACCCCTCCCCCCCCTACTGAGAGCGTAACAACAACAAAGACTGTTAAAGTGTTCCCGAACCAGAAGCCATGGCTCAACAGTGAGGTGAGAGCCCTACTAAGAGCACGTGACAGCGCCTTCAAATCAGGAGACCAACAAGTCTACAAAGAGGCACGCCAATCTCTGGTTAAAGGCATAAAAGAAGCCAAGCGCAAATACAAACAGCGCATCGAGGAACACTTTAACACAAAGAACTCCAGAAACATGTGGCAGGAGATCAAGACACTCACTGGCTACAAAGACAGTCGCACACAAACCAACTCCCCAGACATCACCTTACCTGACACCCTAAACCATTTCTTCGCCCGCTTTGACCAAGAAAACAGGGACACCATCACCCATCCTGCCGTTACAGAGAGGGACGACGCTCCCATCCAGCTGGAGCAGCACCAGGTCAGAGCCACACTGCGCAGAGTCAACGCGAGGAAAGCAGCTGGTCCTGACGGTGTAGCCGGTAGAGTGCTTAAAGCATGTGCAGACCAACTAGCAGAGGTTTTCACCACCATCTTCAACCTCTCACTGCTACAGTCTGTAGTACCATCCTGCCTTAAGTCAGCCACCATCGTTCCAGTGCCCAAGAAGAACACAGTGAGCTGCTTGAATGACTATCGTCCAGTTGCTTTAACACCCATAATTGCCAAATGTTTCGAACAGCTCATCATGTCCCACATTAAAGCTGCCATCCCTGCAAACCTCGATCCATACCAGTTTGCATACAGGGCAAACAGGTCGACAGAGGATGCCATAATAACAGCTCTTCACACAGCCCTCACACACCTGGACTGTAGTAACACCTATGTGAGAATGCTGTTTGTGGACTTCAGCTCTGCCTTCAATACAGTTCAACCCCACAAACTGGTTAATAAACTAAGCAACTTAGGACTCAGCAGCTCACTGTGCAGCTGGATACTGGACTTCCTGAGCAACAGACCCCAGAACGTAAGAATGGGAGAGCACACCTCCTCCACCCTCATTCTGAATGTGGGTGTCCCACAGGGGTGTGTCCTCAGTCCCCTCTTATACTCACTTTTCACCCATGACTGTTCACCAATCCACACCAGTAACACCATTATAAAATTTGCTGATGACACCACTGTCATAGGACTGATCGACAACAACGATGATTCAGCCTACAGAGAGGAGGTTCAGCATCTGAAGCAATGGTGTGACGACAACAACCTGCATCTGAACACAGCCAAGACCAAGGAGATGGTAATCGACTTCAGAACAAACAAAGAACAAAGTGATCTGAGCACTCTACCCTCTACATTGATGGGGAGGAGGTAGAAAGGGTAGAAAGCTTTAAGTTCCTCGGAGTCCACATCTCGGCTGACCTTACCTGGTCCACAAACATCTCCCACCAGGTAGGGAAAGCACAACAAAGGCTGTACTTCCTCAGGAAACTACGTCAGGCCCAATTACCCCAAAGACTGCTAGTAAACTTCTACCGCTCCACCATTGAGAGCCTTCTGACTTACTGCTGCACACTCTGGTTCAACTGCTGCACCGCGGAGGACAAGAGGAAACTGCAGCGGGTGGTGAGGGCTGCAGAGCGGGCAATCGGCACTTCACTAACCCCCCTCAGAGACATCTATACTGGCAGACTTCAGCAGAAAGCCAGCATCATCATCAAAGACCCCTCGCACCCTGGACACTCACTCCCCCCCTTCCCTCTGGTAAACGCTACAGGTCCATCAGGTCGAAGACAAACAGACTCAACAGAAGTTTTTACCCACAGGCTGTCAAACATGCCCTACCTCCTCCCTGATTGGAGGATAACTGCACTGCCAACACTCATGGACATTACACCTTATTTATAAATCGTATTTCTGTTTATACTTCAATGCAACCAACACCCTTACCTCTTTAAACTGTATTTATTATAACATTATTTAGTATAGTTCCAACAGCACCCCCCCACTCAATGTGCAATATCACTGATCACACTGCACCTCTCAATGCATCTGCTAGTTAGATGGCATGTATGTGTATGTATATAGATGTAAGCGTGTATGTGGAAATATGTGTGTATGAATGTACAGATGCAAATATGTATATATACATATATGTATGTATGTGCGTGTATGTTTGCAGGTGTATGTATAACTTGTACATATCTTTCTTGTGTAAATGTAAATTTGTCTGTTATTGTGTAAATACTTACGCTATTGTGTCCTCCACACACATGGGGAGATGCCAAACTGCCTTTCACTGTTCTTGTAACAGTGACAATAAAAAGCTATTCTATTCTATTCTATTCTCTCGGCTCAGCAGACCACCACACCATCCTGCTGGCCCCAGCTTACACCCCAGTCATCAAGAGGATTAGAAAGGTCACCAAAAACATCAAGCAGTGGACAGAGGAAAGTATCCTCACCCTACAAGGATGTTTCGAAGCCACTGACTGGGACAGCCTTCTTTCTCCCTCTGATGACATTGACGAACAAGTCAACACGGTGACATCATACATCTCCTTCTGTGTTGACAACATTATCCCCTCAAAAACAGTCAGCATCTACCCCAACAACAAACCCTGGATCACCAAGGAACTCAAGGAAATCCTTAAAATAAAAGAGGATTTTCTTCACCAGCTCTGCTCTGGACAAAAAGGAGGTCAACAGGGAGGTGAGGAGGGCCATAAAAACTGCTAAGCTGGAGTATAAAAACACTGTTGAAAAAAAATTCACCACAGGGGACCTCCACTCAGCCGGGCAGGGCCTCAAAACCATGGCCTCTGTGAATACTGTGGTCACCACCCCCAGAACCATCCAGGTGGAGGGCAGCAACCCCTCCTACCTCCCTGACGACCTCAACGCTTTCTACACCAGGTTTGAGACGGACAACATGGCTCAGCTTGAGGAGTCCAGATCCTCACTCAAACCTGGCAGCTCTGCACTCACCTTCAGGACTGAGGACGTGGTGAGAGCCCTCAGGAGGACCAGGGAGAGGAGCTCACCCGGCCCTGACAACATCAGCAGTCGAGTTCTGTGCAGGGCAACTAGGAAGTGTGTTCTGGACTCTATTTCAACACTCAATTGACAGTCACACCGTCCCCCAGCTGTGGAAACACTCCACAGTCATCCCCATCCCCAAAAGAAACAACCCAAAGTCTCTGAATGATCTTCGTCCTGTGGCCCTCACCTCCCTGGTGATGAAGGCCGTGGAGAAGATCATAAAACAGCAGATCGTAAGAGCAACTGACCCCCTGATGGACCCACTCCAGTTTGCTTACCGTGCACGCAGAGGTGTTGATGATGCCAAAATCTTCATCTTGGACTCTATCCACAAACATCTGGAGCTCCCTGACTCCTCCCCCAGATTTCTCATCAGCGTTCAACACTCTGCAGCCTCATATCCTGGCCACTCAACTTTCCACCCGATTTCACCTGGATGATCAGCTAATCCTGTGGATAGTGGACTTTTTGACCAACAGGTCTCAGAAAGTTCGGGTCAACAACTCTCTTTCCTGTCTCCGTTCCACCTCCACTGGCTCCCCCCAAGGCTGTGTGCTCTCCCCCCTGCTCTTCATCCTCTACACCAATGACTGCAGATCCACACAGCCCAACTGTCACCTGGTGAAATATGCCGACGACACAGTTCTCCTGTTGTCCTGGTATGACAGCTCCAAACTTGAACTGAATGTGAGCAAAACCAAAGAGATGGTGGTGACCTTCTCCAGCAGCCAGAGGGATCTGGCTGCTTCAGTCACCTCCACCATCCACAGGAAGCCAGTGGAGGTAGTTGAGGAGTACAAATACCTGGGAACCATCTTTGACAACCTCCTGAAATTCTCTGCCAACACAGAGGAGATTCTCAGGAGGTGCCACCAACGGCTATATCTCCTTGATGACTTTTTACTACGCCTTCCTGGAAAGCATCATGACGTTCTCCATTACCTGCTGGTTCCACTCCCCCAGCCTTCAGAACAAGAACAGACTGCAGCACACTGCATCAGTGTGCTCTAAAATCATTGGACTGCCTGTCAGAACTCTGGCACAGGTTTTCAGCCAACAGGCCCTTAGACAGGCAGCCAAAATCATCAACGACCCCTCTCACATTCTTCACCCCGCATTTCAATGGCTCCCCTCTGGGCGATGCCTCCGCTGCATTTCCTGCAGGACTGAGAGGAGGAGAGCCACCTTTGTCCCCAAAGCCACCCGTGTTTTTAACTCCAGCCGATAAGAACATTTCCCGCACCCATAAACATAAACTACTCTATGATCTTTTTTATACTGCAGACACTTTATTCACTTACAGTTATTCACCAATTCAGTCACTTTAATTTTAAAACTGTGACATTTTAAAACTGTATATACTGTATATTCTGTGTATTTATTATCTCACTCTTATTGCCTGTTTATGCCCTGTCCTTACCCTCAACGTCATGCTGCTCTGTTGTATCTTAATTGCCCCTTGGGGATGAATAAAGTCTTTCTGATTCTGATTCTGATTATAAAGAACATCTTCTTAAACTGCTTTGTGAGCCACCATTTTCTTTATTGCCACTTGTTCTGTAAACATAATGACACACCTCCACTTCCGTAATCATACCCGCCCCACTGACACTACGGCAAACCCAAGGGACAATAAGCACGGAGTGCACACATTGTAAACAACTGTGTTAAGGTATAGTTTATGAGCATGCTTAGCGTCATCTTGTCCAAGCACAAAAGGATGATATGCATATCACAGGGTTAGTTGCTGCTAATTGTCCTACATTAATTTATATTAGCCAACTAGCAGTGTTGGGCAAGTTACTTTGAAAAGGTAATTAATTATAGTTACTAGTTACTTCTAAAAAGTAACTGAGTTATAAGATTCTAAAAGTAATTAATTACTTGAAAAGTAACTATAGTGTTACTTTCAAAAAAATGTTTAACCCTCTGGGGTCCAGGGTAGAATTGGCCATTTTTAACTACTTTTGATTTTCCGTCTACATTTCACCTTTAAAAGCTATTTACTTTGTCTTGTTTGGTATCATCCTTTTCAGCACAACCTCACGTCTCTGAATTTACAGTTATGTTTTCATTTTGACATACTGTATTAACACAATTGATCTAAAATCAGTCAAAAAACATAATCTGAGTAGAAAAAAAGTTATATTTTTTACTGTAACAACCACAAACATGTTTATTGCATCATATTTCATAACTTTAAATGCAAATATAAATTGTCAATTTTAAAATCATATGCACAAGTTTTGCAAACAACAAAGTTATTTGCAGTCATTTACCTTTTACCCTTTTTTAAATAACCATTTTATACTATTTACATAACAATCAGGTGTTCTGCATTCAATAAGATGCCACACAAATTATTTGTGCCACTGCAAAAAATAATTTCTGTCCACTATAAAGGAGAACATCACAGCCTGATACCTGCAGGTCTGACAGCAGCAGATGCAGCAGATCTTTTCATTCAGCAGTCGCCTCATTGTTCTGACACACAACACAAAACTATCCACAACACTACACACTAACTACACAAGACAGCACATTAACTACACACTCCAAACATGCTAAACATCACAAATCTCTCACATCTACAAATGTCATGTTGCCATATCATTTCTGATTGGTCGACATGGTGCATTTTTCCACCAACACGAACAACTAGGTGTTTTTTGTTTTGTTTTTTTATTTTTTGGTCATAGAGTGCTTGCTAGCGCTGTCCTTAGACGTTAAACGTGACGAAACTATTCAGGAAAAACACGCGTATATATTGTTTATCATGACTCTGGTTTTACTTGGCCCATCAACACAATTTAAAAACTGGTATATATCACCTTGTTGCTTTGTCATCTTAAAGTGGTCATGTGATTGGCTTACCACGACTACTTTATTCTTCCTCAGTCAAACAGCAGCACTCATGCGATTGTTTTGCCCCCTTAGCTCCAGGTGTTGTGCCAAAAAGTGATTGTCGGGCAGAAAGTGATCGCCGCCCGCGGGAGCGCGCGCAGCTGCTTAAAGCTGTAGCGTCCAGATTACTTACAGCTACTTCTGTGCAACTGATATAAGATGCGGTAAGCTGAACACAGCTTCAACCGTCTGTTCGTTGAAAAATAGTAACGTGACCGCACCGCATTTTCTTGTTAGTAATGGTAACGCCGTTGTAACGATAGGAATAGTAATTAGTTAGATTACTCGTTACTGAAAAAAGTAACGCCGTTATTCCCATCACTGCTGGGTAGTGACCGAGCCAATAACAAGCAAACAAACTAAAACTAAAAAGCAGTCTAAGCAGGTCACTTTTGCTTTGCCCCTGGCTGCAGCGATCCGTTTTATGCTAAAAAACCAAGGATATACTGTCTGCACTGTAAGTAGTTTTTCATTGTTGTCTAGTTGCACTGAAACAGGAAAATCCACCTGTCAGATTTGTAGAGCTGCAATTCAACAAGGTAAAAGAACATAGTAGCACAGCTCAGCTTTGTTGGTAATTGTGATGTCAGTGGTTGACACTCAGTATTTCTGAGATGCTCTGAGTCTTCCAGCCCTCTAAAGCCGGTTTGTTTTTGTAATTTAATTAACGTAGTTTTCACTCTGACACAGCGGATGCTTAATGCTGGAATGGAAATAGTTCTGACTTCATGGGTTTATCGCCATTCACCTGATTCTGAGGTGTCAGGAAAGAGGCACTGACATTTTTCAGAATGAATCAGCAGTAACACAGAGAACTTTTAGTACAACATCGGGAAACACATTAACAAAAGGTTTTAATGCAGTGCTAAAGAACATTACATACCTCGTAAATACCTCATTCATGGTGCAGAATTCAGAACATATTTACGGTAAGCAGGTTCATACCATTTTTCTAAAACATTCAATCCAAAAGACGAAAAACATTCATAGATTTCTTTTAAAAAAACTTTTCCAGTTAGTAAATTAGCTTACATTTTATCTGTAAGGATTATACAGAAATGTTTCCAAAGAAAAATAAATTTAAAAAACAAAAATAAGTACATTTTATTTATTTAAAGCGGAGCCTTGGGGAAAAACTAGTCACAGCTAAAACAGTGCTACTCTAGGAGCCTGTGGAAGGGACTGTGGACAATAACGGACTATAAACAACCAGCTTCTCCAATGATGAATGACGACGCTTCGCTGGCTGATGAGCTGAACACGTTCTATGCTCGCTTCGACACAGCAGCAATTAAAACAACAAATGGCTGCACGCGTATGGAGTGCACCAGTGTAAATTTTACTGTCAATTACTTGCACTTCTTATAATTTATAACTTCTTTTTTTTCAGAATTTCTTTTGTAAATCGTTATTCTTTTTACTTTAAATTTCTAAGTTAAAATCTGTAAATTTTACTGTCAATTCTTACATCATCACATAGCATGTCGTGAGGAAAGCTTTCAGGAGCGTGAACACCCGGAATGCAGCAGGACCAGGTGCAATCCCTGGTCTGGTCTCGAGAGCCTGCGCTGACCAGCTAGCACCGGTGTTCAAGGAGATCTTCAACCTCTGGCCAAAGCAGTGGTTCCCACGTCCATCATTGCCCCTGTCCCAAAGAAACAACAGCCCGCTTGCCACAATGATTACCGCCCAGTAGCACTGACTTCACTTGTGATGAAGTGTTTTGAAAGACTGATGAGAGATCACATCACTTCTTCACTTCCTGCCACCACTGACCCACTTCAGTTTGCTTACCGGACTAATTGTTCCACAGACGATGCCATAGATTACTTGCTCCACACATCCCTGAGGCACCTGGACACTGGCAGAGGGAATTATGTTAGGATGCTGTTCGTGGACTACAGTTCAGCATTCAATACAATAATTCCCTAATAATTCCTGTAATGTGTATGATTGTGTGTGTGACAAATAAAATTTGAATTTGAATTTACAGCTTCAAATGACAACTTTACAAGACTAACAAAACAGGGCGAGGTTTCTTCTAAAAATGCCCAAGACTGTGTTTGCAAGAAATTGGTTGATCTACTTTTCTACTACTTCTACTTTGTCATTGCACAGTACAGCAAAACCTGGTAAAGAAACTGAACAATAAAATCTGAAAAGATAATCAAAGAACAATTAATTTAAATGAAAAAAGACGTAACACTTTATAACACTACCTGCGAATAAGGTACAAGTACCCTGTAGTTACATGCATTTTATGGGCAATACACTGTAAAGATTGTGTTGAGAAAGTGGAAAAGGGATGTGTGAGCAGCAGTATGGCCTCATGACAAGAAAGAGCACTTCAGACGTGACGTACAGCATGTATAGAATATGAGAAGGGAAGCAACCAGTAGAGGAAGTGATGATAGATCAGTTTCAATACATAGAGTGAACCATACAAAGCAAGAAAGTCCAAAAGAGAATAGGTTACAGTATAGGCAGGGTGGAGTGGTGTACACATGTGTCAGGTGTGATTTGTGACAGAAGGACAGCAGCTAAAGTGAATATCAAGGTTAACAATGTAGTGAGGCATGCTGGGTGATTTAAAAACGTGTCACTGACAAAAAGACAGGCGCTCTCATAGTCAGGCAAAAGACAGGATTTCTTTCTGTATTAAATTTACTGCAATTTTCAGTAAATTGCATACTGCAAATGTTAGTATATATATCACTTTTGTCTGACTCTTTCAAATATTTTCTTCCTGAAAGTAAGACTCTTATAAAATCATATGTCATAAGGCTGTAAAAATCCTCCTGTCCACACTTTTCAGTCACAAACTGACTCTGAGCCTGTCAATAATAAATAAATCCAGCAGCATTTGAAATGTTAAAGATGTCTTTGTGCTGCTGCAGACGTTAGTAAATCTGACCCTAAATGCTCCTTTTCTTGACAATTCTGACCTTTGTAAAGAAGAGATTTTACGGATTGTTCTTGTGTAAGTGACCTGCATAAAAACAACAGTTTTGTCCAGGGTTACAAATGCAAACTTGTTACCAATATTGAGAAGTGATCTGCTGTCATGAACTATAAAACTGGAAGATTTTGGAATGTACAACAAAGCAATAAATAAGTAAACAACTAAAAAAGTGCATAGTCTGAGCAGAGTGGTCAGGAAGGCGTCCAGACGTGCCCGCGCCATCTTACATTCTAAATTTTCACATCCTCTAGTGGGAGGAGTCACACCTATGAATACACACATATGATCCACATGATCTTGGGTCATAACACAATAAGCTTTTTATTTAAACACTGATTTCAAATAGGATACTTGGAACTGCTTTCACACCGATTTTCTGTGTAACAAAATAAAGTGCAGTAGAAACAGAAACGAACTGTGTTGGCAGACACAGCCAAGGCTTTTATTTTGAAACAACAGTGGTCAGCTGTGAATGAAACCAGTTGGAAAGGAGCATCCAGCCTCTGTCCACTCCTCAGACATGGAAGGGAAAGGTCACTTCTCCTCATATTCATTTAGGACTACTTCCTACTTCCTAGCAGCCCATAGCCACTGCTTCACCTGCACCTTCTTCCTCACTAAGTTTATTGCTCCTGCAGCCTCCTCTTCCTCCTCATTTCTCTTCACAAAGTGGGTCACGTGTGTCTCACACCACTCCATGCCGATGAAGCTCTGCCAAGCTCCTCTTGTTCCTGCATCTAAATGATTTCTGTTTACTTCCTACCTGAACTGTTTTATTTTCTTTTTTATGGTTTTATTTTGCACTTTGATGATTTATAAATGAAGTTTCTTTTTCAAAAATTGGATGTGTGTGCTCTAATTGTGCAGAACATTTTGAACATGACATTTTCTGATTAATTAAAGTAAATAAGTTTATCACTTACATGGTCAGGTGACACAAAGAATCAGCTGTTTACTGTCTGACTTACTGAGAATGGGAGAGGAAGTCAGTGTGTGTTACATTAGAAGAATGAGACTAAACGAGGAAAACTGAGAGTGATTAGTTGAAAGTGTCTCACTGTCATATTTGTAGTAATTCATATTATAATTCATTATTCGCTGTAATGATTCATGTGCAGCTCGCACCTGTTTGTGCTGCTGCGTCAGTGTGTGTGTGTGCGTGTGTGTGTGTGTGTGTGTGTGTGTGTGCACTCGCTGCAATAATTAACCCATCTTATCTCTGGATAAGGTGGACGCTGGGAGCTAAATGCCAGTGTGTCTGTGATGGGGGTTGATAAGCTCCATCTGTCTGATCCATGCTTGCAGGAAAGGTTCTCTAAAGCAGACGCTGCTCGTCTCTGATTGTACGATCAAACTGAAAACACAGCTAGAGGGAAGAGCACGATCAGAGGAGGGTGTTTATTCAAACACACATTCTCTCCAACAAGTCAAAAATCAAAGTTATAATAAAGTACTTTATGTTAACAATGATAACTGAGGTGAGATGCTAAGTTCAATTCAATTCAATTCAATTTTATTTATACAGCACCAAATCACAACATCAGTCGCCTCAAGGCGCTTTATATTGTAAGGCAGACCCTACTGTCACAGTGGGGTGCGCTGGTGTGAAAACGAGGTAGACCCAGATGCAGACACGGTGGAGACAAAACGAAGTTTCAAAAACAAAGCGAGCCTTTATTGTGGCTGATGGCACGAGAAAAACATGAAACTAGGGAAAGTAAGGAGACTATGAACACTGTGTTAACAAAAGGCTATGACACTCGGTGAAAAGACTATGAAAAACTATGAACACTGAGTAAACTAGGAAACACAGTGAAACCATGAGGCAAACCCATGAAACCAGTGGTGAGGATAACAGACAGTGTTGGGGAGTAACGGAATACATGTACCGCCGTTACGTATTCAGAATACAAAATATGAGTAACTGTATTCCGTTACAGTTACCGTTTAAAAAGGTGGTATTCAGAATACAGTTACTTTGTTGAAATAAATGGAATACACGGCGGTACTTCCCTGTTTCATATTGTCGCGGGTCAGGATTATTTGGGTTTGTTTGACAGCTACGTAATGTTGTTCCAGGCGGCAGCGTTACGGTTGCCATGGTTACAGGGTGACGCGCTCTCTCTCTGCGTGTTTCCTGGGTGAGAGAGCGCTTTTTTGTTGTTGTTGTTGTGCTAAGCTAAAAGGCAGAATGCTACAGGCATGGCCCTAAAGAATGTAGCCTGATGGGCAGTGTAGTCCGTGCTGCAGGGAGAATGGACTACCATACCCGTTATGTGTCTGTGAGCGAGGGAGGGAGAGAAAGGAAAAGTCCGAGCTGTCACGGAGCAAAAACGGGAGCTGGAAGCATGTAAATATAATAATAACCACAGCAGCCAAGAAGAGTGCCTGACGAGCCCAGCTGTAAGTAAGCTATTAAGACTCAACTGTACACTGTGTTCGTGTTTTCCTCCGGAAAAAATAAGTTCCGTTGGAGCAGCCTTTCAACGCCTCTCTCTGTCTCTGGCAAGCAAAGTTGACCCAGACAACAAAGTAAAGCTAGTTTTCGGCTACCAGCCCGACACGGAACCCACCGTATTAGCCAGAGGTCCCTTTACTACGTTTGGTACTACGTACCTTCAGTAACAGTAATAAATCACAGCAATAGGACATTCATGTAGTTGTAAACAGCATGATAATATATTAAGTATTCCAAAGTATTCAGAATACGTTACTCTCATTGAGTAACGTAACGGAATACGTTACAGAATACATTTTGGGGCATGTATTCAGTATTCTGTAATGGAATACATTTTAAAAGTAACCTTCCCAACACTGATAACAGACAACCTAACAAAGAACAGTAAGAGACAAAGGACTTAAGTATACACATAAAATGATCAGGGGAAGTGGAGACACATGAGGAAACAGCTGACTAGGATGAACATAATGATGCACAGGAAATGTAAACCAAAACACAAAGACATGGAAACTGGACTTTCAAAATAAACAGGAAAACATGACAAGACGCAGGCATGACACGAACTTCACAACATTAACCAGGCCGGCAAGAAACATGACCAATAACACACAATAAACAACAAGGGGAACTCTAACACAGGGGAAGATGACACAAAGAAATTAAGAAACAAAGGACTAATAGCAACCTAGAAATGGACTGGATGAGCTAAACTGAAACCAGAACACAAATGAATACAAAATGACACATTAACAACCCACATACTGGGTCACATGACCTAGTGCCGTGACACCTACAATAATACATACAGAGAAAAACCCAACAATCATATGACCCCCTATGAGCAAGCACTTTGGCGACAGTGGGAAGGAAAAACTCCCTTTTAACAGGAAGAAACCTCCGGCAGAACCAGGCTCAGGGAGGGGCGGGGCCATCTGCTGCGACCGGTTGGGGTGAGAGAAGGAAGACAGGATAAAGACATGCTGTGGAAGAGAGACAGAGATTATTAACACCTTGTCACCGCACCACCAGAACAGATCGGCTCGAGCCACAGTAATGCTGCTCATATTTTCCCATTTTGTGACATTTATTATTTTAGCACACCATGAATCTTCAGGAGCTCCTACGGGGGTGGCATTTACCCTGGTTAGGCACGTATAATTTCCGGCCTTTGGGGAGAACACGGGGGGGGGTGACACTTTTCCTTACCACTGGGAAGGGAGTACTTAATACAGCGCAATCATGGTCCACCCTCTCCGTCATGTGGAGTTGTAGCATGCAATCAAATCCTGGCCTGTCCTCCGAAAACAATAAAGGGGCAGGCACAGTGAACAGTGTGGGGTGGGCTGCAGAGCAGGCCACACAGTCTGTCATGTTGTTTACCCTGGCTGTGTATGTTATCAAGTCAAGCCAAGTATTTTTGTCTATGTAACCCGTCTCTACTTGCACGACATTCTCTGGGGAGGTGATATTCAGATAATTTACAAAGGGGTCCGCAAGTGGTCTGAACATTTGCTTGGCTATGGTGGCGGTGACCTCTGTTGCATTAGCACGGGTCATACTGTGGTTTGGGCTTAATGCATGATGTAGTCTTACCTTTATTATGCCCATTGTGTCTCCACCGGCCTGGTCCACTCCTATGATTAAATAAAAGGAGTCTTCTTTGGAGTCGTGGCATTGTCCTGGGAAGTTTGGTCTCCTGGAAAATGGGTTCCAATTCAGGTTCTTAATTGTTAGCAGTAATGGGTTCAGGCCGGTACCAGTCGCCAATTGGGCTCTAACAAAGGAAAAACTGTTCTTACTTTTCATCTTACCCTCTGTTGATTTTGTCTGTTCTCCCCAGTACCCCGGCCTGGAATGCCACCACACAAAACTCCAACTTGAACACCACTTCTGGTATCCCGGAACGCCATGTCCAAATATGCACAAATAAAGATCATAACCTCTCCAGCTTTCATTATAACCTTTACAGTCTATCACATTGCACAGATCAAAGCTGAAAGTCTGGGTAGTCGCATACATATAGTGTAGCTCAATGTATCCGCCATACTCAGTAAGGCATTTGTCTCTCATCTCGTGGGTTGCTCCTTCTGTTGCATGAGCCTCCTTGGATGTTGGCATGGTGCTCAGCTGCTGATCTCTCCAGAGGCTCCACCAGAGGGCAACCATCAGCCCACTGAAAAGCATCAGAGCTACCCCAGTGATGAGCTGCTTCCTGGCTTGTCGCATTGTTGCAGGTAGAGGGTAGACTGCCTACTACCTGAATGAGGTGCGGGGATTATTCTGCCCCGTTTGTCTTTTCTAGTTGCTCCTCTGTTCTGGGTGGTTCTCCTCCAAACAGCTTACAGTGGCTGGCGTGGATCCAAGTAACTCGTTCTCCAACCTTTACCGCTGTTTGTGTGGTCAGTAGGACTTGGAATGGGCCCAGCCACCGCTTCGCCCTCCAGTGTCTCCTCCTGAAATCCTTCACTAGCACCCAGTTCCCTGGTTTGAACGGGTGCAGGGGTCCTTCTGCTGGCCTGGGTAGGGCTGCTTTCACTGCTCGGTGTACCTGCGAGAGAGTCCTGGAGAGATTTTGACAGTACACAATCATTTCGCTGTTGCACAACTCTGTGGACATGCCAGTCCATTTGGGGGGTTCTGCCCCCACTCTGGCAGGTCGTCCATACAACACCTCATAAGGGCTGAGGTGTGCTGGAGGTCTGGTGCGCGTGCGCACATACATCAGCACGAGGGGAAGTGCTTTTGGCCAAGTGAGGCCAGTTTCTTCACAGCACTTTGCCAGCTTGGACTTTAAGGAGCCGTTCATTCTCTCCACAGCACCTCCTGATTGTGGGTGATATGCACAGTGTGTTTGCAATTTGAAACCTAGTTGCTCGCTAATCTCCTTCAATGCCTGGTTCACAAAGTGAGTACCATTATCACTTGTGATTTTTCCCGGGATGCCCCACCTGGGAATGATAACCAGAAACCAGTCTTACTTGTTATCATCTATCGTCCACCTGGGCCTTACACAGAGTTTCTCTCTGATTTCTCAGACTTTTTATCTGATTTAGTGCTCAGCTCAGATAAAATAATTATTGTGGGTGATTTTAACATCCATGTAGATGCTAAAAATGACAGCCTCAACATGGCATTTAATCTGTTATTAGACTCAATTGGCTTCTCTCAAACTGTAAAAGAACCCACCTACCACTTTAATCACACTCTAGATCTTGTTTTAACATATGAAATAGAAACTGAACATTTAACAGTGTTTCCTGAAAACCCTCTGCTGTCTGATCATTTCCTGATAACATTTACATTTACAATAATTGATTACACAGCAGTGGAGAGTAGACTTTATCACAGTAGATGTCTTTCTGAAAGTGCTGTAACGAAGTTTAAGAATATAATCCACCCACTGTTATCATCTTCACTCAAAAAAGTGAAATTGGGTGGTTATTGCATTTACAAGTCTCTAACATGTGATTTGAACAAAATTAATTTATGTTTCCGAGGTGAACGTAATTAAATCATATACGATCTGCATGAAATTTACCAACTTAGCACCTCTTAAATTTATTCTTGTTGATATGACATGATAAAATCTAACAAGAGTGGTTAGCTGCCTTAAAGACTCGCGATATCACAAGATCACACGTGATTTTAACCACAGGCAACAGGAAAGCGCATGGTTTGCTTCGCGGTCATCTTGGAAAAGTAAGAGTGAATCTGTCTTCATCCATCCAAATGAAAATACTTTTTGCGCAAAGATATCATTAGTTTGTCTATTCTTTTCAGTGATATTTATTCACATTTGGATTTTTTTGTTTGTTTTTTTTAAAAATCTGTCTGTTTATGCCATTTTCGCTAGCTAACACATTAGTACAACAATATAGCATAATGTCAAGCTAGCACAAGTATAAAAAACTAATATGAAAGACATAGCTACTTAAAATGTAGATATTGTTTATAACTTAAACTCTGCAAATAAGCTAGTTGGGCTCTACCACAGAAACTGTTGTGATAAATACACATTTTATGTATGGGTTGTTGAAATGTGTAAGTTTGTAAGTTGCAACTGTTGCACAGTAGTTTATTTAACAATTGATATATGTTTTTAGTACACTGAGGAGGAAAGACCAAACATGAACAGATATTCTTTTCTGTTTTTTTCATTTTTTTGAAATAAAATATTTGTCTACTTCATAAACTTAGAGACTTGCAGTGCCCTCCTGTAAAGATAACACATGTTTAATTGTGAAATGGTACTTTTGGTAAGGTGATCATTTTTAATTTGAAATTTGTGGGACTGATTTATCTAATCTGTTTCAGGACGCAGCTGCCATCCAACCCCATAAGTGACCGTTGACGAAAGGGATCATTGGCCATCATCAAGTTTGTGATTTGAATGTAGTTAGGCTAAAAACATTGAAAGGGTCAGTGATTGATTGAGTCCAGTCATTAATTACTTAGGGTTCACTTAAATGAAGATTAGCCTGTTGTTTATTTATTTAACCTTTGAGTGAAGGATGTGGCAGTGTAAGGTGTGTAGTGGATCTCTATCTAGTAGATATGAGCTACTAAAACATTTTAGACTTCAGCACCGGCACATGCCACGTTACCCATGCCCACACATAAACTGCCCATGTACTTTTAAGACATTTAATGCTTTGTACATTCATTTAAGTAGAGTTCATGCTCAACAGAACACCCAGAGGTTGCAGCAATTATCAACATACAGTTGTCATTTGTGCACCTGTAGCAATCTTCCAACAGAGAAGTCTTATTTTTTACACATTGGCACTCATCTGAAAAGTAGTGAAACCGTTACTTGTATGTTTGAAAGTTGTACTTTTCACACAAATATATATGGAACATTTCATTCTCACAAGAACAGGAAACACACCCCACATACATTCAAAGATTTCAAGCCTGGTGTAGTTAAAATCACACAAGTTTCACAAGGATCTTCTTATAATCCTGAGGAAGATGCAGGTAATCAAGTTAACTCTGCAGTTTCAGCAGACAGTGCATGTTCAAGTAGCGATTCAGATGTAGCTAAGAACTTGCCTGAAGTAATTGAGAAAAATTTTGCCGCAGTGTTGCTCAAGTTGGAGCATTTTGCACATGTGCCAGGCACAAAAATTGATGAGTTCTTAGAAGAACTGCACTACTTAAGTTCAGCAACACTGCCCCTCTCCATTGAAATTCTAGAAAGGGTGTTTCAGAAACACAGTGTCACAACTGAAAGGTCCATGTTAGAAGAGGTAGCCACTGCTATCTGCACATCTAACCCGTTGCTCAAAGCGATCGAGAAGGGGGGACGTCTGAGCTCAACTTACATCCGCAACCAGTATTATAAAGAAAGCTTTAACATTGTAGAACCCATTGAGTACATTCTTGATGCCAAGGAAAAAAGGAGTTTTCAGTACGTGCCTGTACTTAAGTCTTTGCAGCAGCTCTTTGTCAGGAAAGGTGTTGTGGACAGGTTAGTTGAAAATCACAAGGCCCAGAATAGGGGGACTAGTGAACACCATACTTACAACTCTTCTCAGGATGGTTCATACTTCAAGCAAAACAGTTTTTTGTCAGGGGATGACATGAGAATTTTATTGTGTTTATACATAGATGATTTTGAGATTTGCAATCCTTTGGGTACCTCTCGCAGGAAACATAAGCTTTGTGGCATCTACTGGACTGTGAGTAATTTGCCTATAGGCTCACATTCATCACTATCATCAATTTACTTGGCAGTCTTGTGTAAAACTGATGATGTGAAGAAATATGGTTATTACCGTGTCATGCAACCTCTTCTTCAAGATGTGAAGACTCTGGAGCAAGAGGGAATTTTCATTCCATTACTAGGCAGATGTCTTAAAGGCACAATTCAGGTTGTTGTAGCAGATAATCTGGGGGCTCACAGCATAGCTGGTTTTACTGAGAGCTTTTCTAGTGGGTACATTTGCCGATTTTGCACAGGAACCAGAGCAGAAATCCAAACAAAAGAGGTAAAATCAGGTGCATTTACACTCAGGACTAAAGAACTCCATGACTCTCATGTCAAATTAGCTCATGAGACTGGTACGAGCTGTTTTGGAGTGAAAAAGCCTTGTGTTATCAGTGAAAATATTGCCCACTTCAGTGTTCACACAGGTTATCCTCCAGATATTATGCATGATCTTTTTGAGGGCATAGTGCCGGTGGAGCTTGCACGCTGTTTGGCATTGCTGATATCCAATAAATATTTTAATCTTGAAACCCTCAACAAATCCATCTTGCATTTTCCTTACAAATGGGATGACAAGACAAATAGGCCACATGTGATCCCACACACATTTTCAACTAAGGCGACAATAGGTGGGAATGCCCATGAAAACTGGGCTCTGTTAAGACTGCTCCCATTTATAATTGGGCATCTGGTTCCAGAGGGTGAAATGGCATGGCAAATACTGTTGGACTTGAAAGACATTGTCGAGCTTGTGGTTGCTCCAACACACACAGATGAGTCCATTGCTTATCTTGAGGCAAAAATTTCTGAGCACAGACAAAAGCACCAAGAACTCTTCCCTGGTGTGCATCTGCTCCCAAAACATCATTACTTAGAGCACTATCCTCATCTGATAAGGATGTTTGGGCCTCTTGTAGGATTCTGGACAATGCGTTTTGAAGCCAAGCACAGTTATTTTAAGCAGGTTGTGCGCCACACCAATTGCTTTAAAAATGTGCCCCTTTCGCTAGCCACTAAGCATCAGCTCATGATTTCATATCACTTGAGGTCATCTAGTATTGAAAAAACTCCTCTACAGGTCACAAATGTCTCAACAGTTCCTGTTGATGTTTTGAAAGAAGAAATGGCTCAGACTATTGCACAGAAATTCCCTGGTACATCTGAAGTCCACCTTGCAAAGTGTGTGTCAAGCAAAGGTGTAACATTTAGAAATGGGATGATAGTTGCTCATGGGTCTACAGGTGGACTGCCTGATTTTGGAGAGATTGTTCAGATTTGTATTGTTCAGGAGAGCTTGTGTTTCATAGTGAGAAGGCTTTCTGGCTGGTACAGGGAACATTTCAGAGCCTTTGAGCTCACTGCATGTCCAAGCAGAGAGACTGTGTTAATTGAACTTGGTGAACTTGCCGATGAATACCCTTTGGCAGACTACTTTGTTGGGCCTCTAAGACTGGTGACATTAAAAAGACACATAGATGTAATATAAGGTTTGTTATCTTTTGCATGTATAATAATGTATATATCAGTTTAGTCACTATTAGTTTGTCATAATATCTTCTCTTTCTCTCTCTCTTTGTGTGTCTCTCTCTCTCGCTCACACACACACACACAGTGCTTAACATAGTTATTAAATCATCAGCCAATATTAGGTCTAAGCCATAGCGGTAATGGTTATCCCACCAGTATGGACAAGCTCTATGATCTAAATATTTTTATTGCTAAAGTAAAATTCATGTTGTTATGCATTTAATTTTCAATATATTATCTTACAGAACTAGAAATAAAAGGTAAAGCAAATTCTTATTAAGATGCCAAGTTACAATTATTTATTTTAATTCCTGAAGAGAATGTTATGCTTTATTAATTTTACTCCTGAGAGAATTCCAGTTTAAATTTGATTATAAAAATGTGAATAATTCATTTTGAAATTCTTCATTCCTGTTCAACATGGTAAAATGTGGAACTCACTGAAAAGGAAAGAGTCCAAATTACAGGAATTAACTCATTTTTATGACAGGCAATCTTAATAAATCTAAAATGTATTGAAAATTAATGTGGCATTATTTTATTTACATCAATTTTAATGGACATAGCCTGCCACACCTTTATCGAATTGCTTTGTTGAAATCAGATTTACCCTTGTTGAAACGGTTAACGTTGTCTTAATTTCCTCTTTTAGGCTGTTGTGAAATGGCTGCAATGGTGAAACTCAGAATCATTTTCTCCGAAAATGATTCCCGGAGATTGATCCTTCCAAATGGGATGCCAGAGTCTGTCAGTGAGCTAGTTCAGCAGATAAAGGGACAGTGTGGAGTTAATGGGGACTTCAGGCTTCAGTTCATGGATGCAGAATTTGGGAATGAATTCACCAACTTGGAGTCAATGTCGGACATCCAGGACAAAAGTACCATCAAGGTCATCTTTAGCTCAGTTGCACCTGTCGAGCCTGGTGAGCCACTGCTCCCTCTTTACTCATCTGCTGCCACTTCCCGCACTCTAGATGACTCCTCATCCCTTTCATCTCCTGGGAACTCATTTGATACAGACATATTGTCTTCTCCTGAATCTACGTCCTCAAGAGCCACTGCATGGCCCGATGTCTTCCCCATTCCCCGGTTCTCTTATGATACTCAACTACAGCTGGACAGGGCCAATGCTACTTTCAAAGAATCTGGAGCTTTGTTGAATCCTGATCATAAAATTAAGTCTGCCATTCTTGATGGTTTAGCTGAAACAATTGTTCAGTACAAGGTCTACCTCTCTGACAGGGAGTTTGATGAGGTCGCAGAAGCTCTTGTAACAACCCATCCATGTTTGAAAGAGCCTGGTTCAGTCACTGGATATGGTGGATGGAAAACAAGCTTGAAGTATAAACTTGCTAACTACCGAACTAAGCTTAGACGGCTTGGATGCCCTGAAGTTACTGTGAATTCCTTAAAACATAAACCTGATGGCAAATGTACTCCTGCGTATGGCGTGAAGAAGCCAAAAAAAGCTGAAGTGAATTACTGCCCCACTTATCCAGCTGGTGAAACTGCAGAGACACTAGAAGAAATCAGAGTGGACCTCCTGTCAGAAGTTAAGAAAAAAAACAATGACCACAGGGTGGCTGCAATGATGGAGAAGACCTTTGCTCTCAGAAGGCAAGAGGTAGTACGTGAAGCACCGATGATCGCTGAATTCAAAATGAGGTGGCCAGCTCTCTTCCATGTGTGTGAGGTAATTGAATGGGTTTAAAAAAACAGCAATATTTTGCTTCCATTGGATTATTATATAAAAGTAACTTGTGACCACATGGGATTTACTGAAGGTCAGCTAAAGCAGCCTGTGTTAGCTCAGCTACAAATATGAATGCAGGAACCTAATATACAAGAAATTAATGGATTATGCATTCACTTGTATTGAACAGACTTGACTCACTTTTAAGTGGACTGAATAATGACAACACAATCCTCTGTTAATTATTTGTGGTTGTATTTTCCTTTATGTATCCTGGGTTTTTTTGAAAGGTGCTGTGTAAATCTCAGTTATAAATGTATTCTTATTATAAGTCAAACTGAGTTTTGTCTGTTGGATTATTATTCTGCCTTTGGCAGGTGAGTGCAGAATTCAAGAGGATTACAACCATCCATTTGCAGTCCAAGTTCTTCTCCCAGCTGGATAGTTATTCGGCAAACCTTATGAAGATATATGCCAAGAAGGGTGGAGTACAAGGGCGAAAAATTAAGACCATCATGGCACCTGCAACCCAGGTATGACCAGATATATTTATACAAGCCCAATTGAAGAAAGTTTGGATATTGTGTAAAGTGTAACTAAAACCAGAATGCAGTGATTTGCATTTCAAAAACATCTTTTACTAAATTTGGTTAGTTAGAAACATTTGTAAATGTTTTTGTACTTGATTCTAATCTGCTAATTTTTATTCTGCTTGAACTGCAGCTGAAAATTAATCAGTTAAATTTGTAATTCACCTAAAATATCTGTTCAGTGACATTGATTTCACTTTGATATGGAGACAAGCTAATGTGATTTCCATGTTTCCTTTATCAGGCCTCGTGATGGTAAGCTTTAGTGTTTAAGTGAGTCCAGTTTAAATTTTCAGACTCTAATGTGCTGATATCACCTCACAAATAAACAACAGCACTTTAAGCAAATAATTTACTGGAACTACAATGTTTATTTTACTGCTCTGTTTATTAAAACATCAGATTCAACATTTGCTGCACCATTTATCACTAGTCCCTAAACAGCATGGGTGTTTTTTTACTGTTATATGGAAGAAGAGTCATATGACCCGTGAAACGCTCCTTTAGATTGGTTAGATATTGCTAACACCACCCTTTTTATGGAAACAAGCCGTGGAAATCCTAGGTTAAGTTAATGAGTTAATAACCAACTTTGTGTGAGTGCATATCCTGATCACCAGTGTAAATCCAGATAAGGTAAAGATACCCTGGGTATGCTGAACTCGCTTCATAGGACAGGCCTCTGTTGCTCAACTTTTGGGAGAAGAATGTCGTCTCATTTTTGTCTGATACACGATTCTAGCTGCTCTACAGAGGCCTATACTAGGAAATGGGTTCAACAGCGAGTTTGAGAGTAAATACAGCATTAAAAGAATGCAAACATAGGCTTAAACTACATACAAATTTCATATGAGGACAGCATGTACAGCAGCGGTCCCCAACCCATTTTTGCTCCACGGACCGGTTTATGTCTGACAATATTTTCACGAACCGGCCTTTAAGGTGTCACAAATAAATAAAACCAGTACCAAAAAAAAGATAATTTATTCATAACACACGGGGAAAGCTAAAAACCGATAAAAACTCTCAGTCTGGGGTCCTCTTTTGTCATATTTTTTTCATTTTATCACGTGCCAAATGTTATGGGGTAGTCAGAGGTCTGGAGAGCTGGCAGGCCAGTTCATCAAATTCAAGATGAGCTGATATTTTTCTCAAAAATTATCAAATTTTCCCAGATTAAAAATTTAGTATGTTCATTTGTAAGTGAGATGTAGTTTTGAGACTAGGAAATCATTGCATTCTGATTGTATGTACATTTATACATCATCCAAACTTTCTTGAATTGGGGGTGGTATGGCATGATTAAATTCATAGATAAAGTAATAAATAATATTACAATGACAGATTTGTCTAAAATGCGTAAAGACTATTCCAAAGGGGTAAAGATTGCAAAACAATAGCCTCTAAATTTCTCAAAAAACTTTCTTTAACCCCACTGCTAGGTTGTTGAAATGGATTTCCATATATATGTGTGTATGTATATATATTTCCATGTGTGTGTGTGTGTATACACACACACACACACACACGTATACATGTTGTGTGTATATATATATGTGTGTGTGTGTGTGTGTATATATATGTGTGTGTGTGTGTGTGTGTGTATATATATGTGTGTGTGTGTGTTTATATATATATATATATATATATATATATATCTCTCTATCTATCTATCTATATATATATATATATATATATATATATATATATATGTGTGTGTGTGTTATATATATATATATGTGTGTGTGTGTGTGTGTGTGTATATATATATATATGTGTGTATGTGTATATATATATATGTATATTTATGTGTGGAGAGTGAGAGAGAGTATATTTGCGTAATTTATGTATTTTTCCTCTGTGTATTAAGACTGCTGCTGTTGAAGTCAGAAGAGAATGCATCCTCAAAGGTCTTTGCGTGTACCTGAATGAAGATCCAGAGAAGCTGGTGAAGGATTACCTGGTATGTTAATTTGCATTTATCTTTATCTAAGGAGATGATCAAAGATAGGCTCAAACTACATATAAAAAGCTACATACAAGAAGTTTGTGGCTTTAAATATTACGTTTTAAAAATAGGAAAAGTAAGGGCTTTATTTTTCTCACTAGATACTGCACGCACCATTCTTGAGTGTTTTATACTAACCTCATAAAATAATATCATCACAGAACTAATATCATATAATAATATCATTATAATAACCTCATTCACACACACATTCATACAAGTATTTCTATGTAGCATTCACACTTTGATGGATGTATCAGGAGCAACTTGGGGTTCAGTATCTTACCCATGGTTAGTTCTGGTATTCAGACTGGAGAACCCAATGATTAATCCAGTACACGACTTGCTCTACCTCCTGAGCCACAGCCACCCCTATCACAACTCAATATTTTAAAAGACAGGACTTTGTTGAGGTATTGAATTAGATTGTCTTGAGTCAGAAGAAATATCAGGCAGTCATTTTTGATTACATTTGCATTATTATAAAGTTTGAATGAATAAAGCTTTTAGGTATTTTACATTAATTATCTCTCTCTCTTTTTTTTTTTAATTGTCACAGGACGTTGATAAAAGCATCGCCACTGCCATAGCAGAGACCGTCTTTGGAATCTGTGTCATTCGATCAGAGGGTGCGGAGCCTGGCGATGACCCTCAGGATGTTATGATTGTTCTAGAGGGGGTGGAAGTGATGGGTGAGTTGGGCAATGTAGCTTTTGCAGTGGCAATGTTGCTTGGGCTGGTCTACTCACTAAACCTGAGCTACCCTCCGGAACTCAGGTACACCTTTGAGGTTCTGCAGAAGATTCTTATGGAGTTGGATGCACACAAACTATCCAACAAAGTACAGGTTCTCAAAACTCTTCTTTCTCGTTGAGAAATGTTGCCAATACAACAGCTATACCATGTATTTGGAACATGAACCAGAAAGAACTGCAGACAGATGATACCATGCATTTTTTATTCATTTTGAGATACACAAAATTGGTGATGTTTGTTTTTTTGAAAGTGCATCTCTATGACCTTCAAAATCACTTGATTCAGCTGTTCATTTTGGTTAAAAATGGTTTGAACAGGTTAAGTTTCCACCATGTCCACTACTTTTTTTTTCTGTTATATAACTTGCATTACATGTATTGTTCACACGTTTTTGTGAAATTTGCTATAAATCCAATAAATTGGAGAAAACAAAAAGATCTGTATGACAATTTTTTTATTTAAGTTTTAGATATTGTAATAGTGCAATGCATGTTATCCAGACTCTAGAGTTTGTTAAATACTCCCCAAAAAATTACTCTTTAAATGAACTTAAAAAAATCATGGAAAGAATTTCCACATTATTAAATGGCTTTCTATTAGCATTAAACACTTGTGTTGGACTAACATAATTTGTATGAGTTGGTTCAACTCAATTAACTTAAGTTGGAACCAAATTTAGTACATTAGTTGGAGAAAACCTACTGAATTGAGTTGGAACAAAACCCTTTAAGTTGGATCAACACTATTATCTTATATTGGATTCAAATGCAGTAAATACGTTGATTCATCAATCATTAATTAAGTTGGTCCAACTTGAGTACATTAAGTTGGAATTACAGAATTGCATAATGCTAAAATAAAGCAATTTAATCACGTGGAAATTCTTTCCATGATTTTTTTATGTTCATTTAAAGAGTTATTTTTTTGAGTGTTCAATGCCCTGTACCAACATAGAGCAGAGCAGCTATCTGAACGCTACTCCAACAGAGGTCGATTATTTTGTTAATAATTTTACCTCCTCACTACGTACGACTCTGGATACTGTAGCTCCTGTGAAAACTAAGGCCTCAAATCCGAATTACCTGACTCCGTGGTATAATTCTCAAACACGTAGCCTAAAGCAGATAACTCGTAAGCTGGAGAGGAAATGGCGTGTCACAAATTTAGAGGATCATCATTTAGCCTGGAGAAATAGTTTGCTGCTTTATAAGAAAGCCTCCCAAAGCCAGAACATCTTACTATTCGTCACTGATTGAAGACAATAAGAACAACCCCAGGTTTCTCTTCAGCACTGTAGCCAGGCTGACAAACAGTCAGAGCTCTACTGAGCCAACAATCCCTTTAACGGCTTGATGCATTCTCAATCATCCAGGAAAGTAAATCTCCAAAAATTGAATCTGTTCATCTGGACGTAGCGTTTTGTGGGAGAAAAGTTTCGTCACTCAACCAAGTGACTTCTTCAGTCTCAGCTGACTGCAGGTTTCCCCAAACCTTATAAACAGTACATTTGCATAATGACTGAAACCAGCCCACTGAAGGAACAATGGGCTGTGAGGTCAGTTCCTTAATCATAATTATCATCCCTTTAACGCTAACTAGTAATGACTTCATGAACTTCTTCACAAATAACATTTTTATCATTGGAGAAAAAATTACCAATAATCATCTCACAGATGTAATATTATCTACAGCTACTTTTAGTACCATCAATGTTAAGTTAGACTCTTTTCTCCAATTGATCTTTCTGAGTTAACTTCAATAAATAATTCCTCCAAACCATCAACGTGTCTTTTAGACCCCATTCCTACAAAACTGCTCAAAGAAGTCCTGCCATTAATTAATTCTTCGATCTTAAATATGATCAACCTATCTCTAATAATCGGCTATGTACCACAGGCCTTCAAGCTGGCTGTAGTTAAACCTTTACTTAAAAAGCATCTCTAGACCCAGCTGTCTTAGCTAATTATAGGCCAATCTCCAACCTTCCTTTCATATCAAACATCCTTGAAAGAGTAGTTGTCAAACAGCTAACAGATCATCTGCAGAGGAATGGCTTATTTGAAGAGTTTCAGTCAGGTTTCAGAGCTCATCACAGCACAGAAACAGCTTTAGTGAAGGTTACAAATGATCTTCTTATGGCCTCTGACAGTGGACTCATCTCTGTGCTTGTCCTGCTAGACCTCAGTGCTGCGTTTGATACTGTTGACCATAATATCCTATTAGAGCGATTAGAACATGCTGTAGGTATTACAGGTACTGCACTGCAGTGGTTTGTATCATATCTATCTAATAGACTCCAATTTGTACATGTAAATGGAGAGTCCTCTTCACCCACTAAGGTCAGTTATGGTGTTCCACAGGGTTCAGTGCTAGGACCAATTCTATTTACATTGTACATGCTTCCTTAGGCAGCATCATTAGAAGACATAGCATAAATTTTCACTGCTATGCAGATGACACCCAGCTCTATCTATCCATGAAGCCAGGTAACACACACCAATTAGTTAAACTGCAGGAATGTCTTAAAGACATAAAGACCTGGATGGCCGCTAACTTTCTGCTTCTTAATTCAGATCAAACTGAGGTTATTGTACTCGGCCCTGAAAATCTTAGAAATATGGTATCTAAGCAGATTCTTACTCTGGATGGCATTACCTTGGCCTCCAGTAACACTGTGAGGAACCTTGGAGTCATTTTTGACCAGGACATGTCCTTCAATGCACATATTAAACAAATATGTAAGACTGTTTTCTTCCATTTGCACAACATCTCTAAAACTAGAAATATCCTGTCTCAGAGTGATGCTGAAAAACTAGTTCATGCATTTATTACTTCCAGGCTGGACTACTGTAATTCATTATTATCAGGATGTCCTAAAAACTCCCCGAAAAGCCTTCAGCTAATCCAAAATGCTGCAGCAAGGGTCCTGACAGGGACTAGAAAGAGAGAGCAGATTTCTCCTGTTTTGGCTTCCCTTCATTGGCTTCCTGTTAAATCCAGAATTGAATTCAAAATTCTGCTCCTCACATACAAGGTCTTAAATAATCAGACCCCACCTTATCTTAATGACCTTGTAGTACCATATCACCCTATTAGAGCACTTCGCTCTCACACTGCAGGGCTACTTGTTGTTCCTAGAGTATTTAAAAGTAGAATGGGAGGCAGAGCCTTCAGTTTTCAGGCCCCTCTTCTGTGGAACCAGCTTCCAGTTTGGATTCAGGAGACAGACACTATCTCTACTTTCAAGATTAGGCTTCAAACTTTCCTTTTGCTAAAGCATATAGTTAGGGCTGGACCAGGTGACCCTGAATCCTCCCTTAGTTATGCTGCAATAGACGTGAGGCTGCCGGGATTCCCATGATGCATTGAGTTTTTCCTTTCCAGTCACCTTTCTCACTCACTATGTGTTAATAGACCTCTCTGCATCGAATCATATCTGTTATTAATCTCTGTCTCTCTTCCACAGCATGTCTTTATCCTGTCTTCCTTCTCTCATCCCAACCGGTCGCAGCAGATGGCCCCGCCCCTCCCTGAGCCTGGTTCTGCCGGAGGTTTCTTCCTGTTAAAAGGGAGTTTTTCCTTCCCACTGTCGCCAAAGTGCTTGCTCATAGGGGGTCATATGATTGTTGGGTTTTTCTCTGTATTTATTATTGTGCGATCTACTGTACAATATAAAGCGCCTTGACGCGACTTTTGTTGTGATTTGGCGCTATATAAATAAAATTGAATTGAATTGAATTGAATTGACAGGAGGGCTTTTGCCACTGCACTGCTATCTGCACTTTTAATGGGGAATGCTTCTACCCACTCAGAGAACATGTCCACTACTACCAGACAATACTTCTTTCCCTCGGCTGGTGTCAATTCAATGAAATCCATCATTAGATGGTCGAAAGGCATGTCTGGTGGGGGGGGTGTTGCAGTGTTTACCTGTACTGGGCGTCCCACATTGTTGGTCGCACAAATGAGACACCTTTTACAATACCTGTCAGCTGCTGTGGAAAACCCTTTGGTGAACCATAGCGATGTTACTGCTTGTAGCATCCCCCCTTTGGACACATGGTCCAACCCATGTGTCCATTTTAGAAACCAGGGCCAGAAGTGTTTAGGTAGACATGGGCGTCAGGAGAGCGCCAAACAGATTCGACCAGTGTGCAGCCATGTTTGCGCCAGAGAGTTTTCTCTGGCTGGGAGGCAAATGACTGTACAGCAGGAAGATCAGCGAGGTTGGGTGTGGACAGTGATGCCAAGACATGTTGGAAGGGTAGGCCTCCTTCGGCTGCTGCTTTGGCTGCTGCATCGGCGGCGGCATTTCCTTGGGAGACAGAATCAGTTTTACCTGTGTGTGCTGCACACTTCACTACAGCAATGCGAGCAGGCAGGAGGATGGCATCCAGCAGCGCTGCTACCTGGTTAGCATTGAGGATGGGCTTCCCATCAGATTTCAGGAACTTTCTGTGCCTCCACAAGGCGCCAAAATCATGCACCAGACCGAACGCGTAGCGAGAGTCAGTGTAGATGGTGGCCGACTGACACTCCCCAAGTTTACAGGCTTCTGTGAGCGCCAGAAGTTCCGCAGTCTGTGCTGAGAAGTGTCTGGGCAATGAGCCTGAAACGAGAGTAGCATGATCAGAACACACGTTCCACGTGAATCACGTGAGGAGGAGCCATCTACATATAACACTATGTCAGAGCTCTCAATGGGAACATCTAACAAGTCAATTCGAGGTGTACAAGTTTCACCCAATACAGCAGTGCAGCTGTGTGGCTCACCATCCTCTCGCGTGGGGAGAAGAGTGGCTGGGTTAAGTGTTGTGCATCGTTTCACTGTGATGTTGGGCATGTCAAGCAGTATGGAAGAGTACCTGAGCCAGCGAGCTGCAGAAAGGTGTTAAGTTTTCTGAACCAGCAAAATGACAGAAACTGCATGGGGTACCTGCACTGTCAGAGGAGAGTACCCTACAATGTCACGTGAGGCGAGCACGGCCTTCTCACACGCAGCTACTGCTCGTAGGCATCCAGGCAGTCCTGCAGCCACTGGGTCAAGCTTGGAAGAGTAATAACCCACCGGGCGAAGTGAATCACCATGCTGCTGTAAAAGAACAGAAGACATGAAACCATTCTTTTCATCCACCATTTGTGTATATGGTTTGGATGGGTCTGGAAGTGCTAAAACGAGCGCTGTTTGCAGCAGCTTTTTCAAGGAAGTGAAGGCAGCTTCAGCCTCTGGTGTCCAAGAAATGCGATCAATGGCTGAGAGACTTGTACCATGTATGAGTGCAGTGAGTGGGGCTTCCACAGAGGAGTAGTGTGGAATGAAACTGCGGCAGTATGATGTGGTTCCTAGGAATGACATCATCTGTTTTTTGGTGAGAGGTTTTGGAATGGTCATCACAGCTTCCACCCTCTTGGAGGAAATCTGGTGCGAATTGTAAGAAATCACATGCCCTAAGAATGTGACTTGCTCTTTACAAAACTGTCGTTTTGACTTACTAGCTTTGTGGCCCTTGTTATACAAATGTGTCAGTAATGCGAGGGAATCTGCAAGACACTGTTCTTGTGTGGGTGCACACAGTAGCAGGTCATCGACATATTGCAGTAACACTGTGCCTTGGGAGAGGACCAAGTCTGACAGAGAGTCTCTTAAGGCTGCATTGTAAATCGTGGGGGACTCACAGTAGCCTTGACACAACCGAGTGAATGTGTAAGCCTTTCCCTGGAACTCAAAAGCAAACCAGAACTGGCTATCTGGGTGAACTGGAACAGAGAAGAATGCATTAGTCAGGTCAGCAACAGTAAACCACATAGCGTCGGATGGGATTTGGGACAAAATGGTGTGGGGGTTCGGAACCACAGGGGCTCTGGGGATTACAGCCTTGTTCACAGCTTGTAAGTCCTGCACAAACCGCCACTCAACAGGTTCATTTGGTCCTCTGATTTTCTTCACAGGGAATAGTGGAGTGCGAACCGGAGAGGTGGGGCATGGGATAATTACTCCGGCCTTTAACAGGGATTCAAACACAGGAGTAATCCCCTCTATGGCTTCCTGTTTCAGAGGATATTGTCTTTGGCATGGTCTAAACGAGGACTGTGGAGTGATTACCACTGGCTCACAATCTGTAATCAGGCCTACATCATACTTAGATGAGGCCCACAGGCCGTCAGGCACCTCTGTCAGCAGGGGGTGTGAGGAGTTTAGAGGAGGTGCAGACAGTGTGAGACAGCTATGTTCGCTAGCTCAACTGAGCGGACACAATGGACTGTATACGTCATGTTTTTTTTGTAGGCTTTCATTTCTCGAGAAAACAGCACTGTGGGATTCTCTGTAGTCTCCCAATCGCAAGCGCGGTAGCACCGGTGCATAAATTCTCCCATGTCTTCCCACTGGCAGCTGTGAGCTTTTGCCAGGGGAACATGTGGGAAGGATGCATCCATAGTAAACATGTTTCTTTGCTCATCGGTGAGAGAAATTGCAAGCGCAGCAAATGTGGAGCTCCAAAACATACATGTCACAGTTAGCAAATCATTCTCGGTTCTGCACCATTCTTCCTCATAACTGTCATCAGGGCCATGCAGAGAAAATGAGACATGCAACTCAACTCTCCGGGAGCCATAAAACAGACATCTGGAGGTATGCAGTTGCGAGTCGCTTGTATGAATTCTGTAACAAGCGGCCCCTCCTCCAGCTTCCACCCGTAAGTGAAAGCTGGGGTCACAGGGTTATATTTCACCATCATATAATCATAGTCTGATTGCGTGATTGTGATGCCATTATAGCAGGAGATTAAACTTATTTTCAGTTTGCACATCAAATCTCTGGCAAGTAAACTGACCGGGCACAGGTCTGACCACAGAAACTCGTGTGTGAATTTTCTACCCTGTCCGTCTACACAACACCGGGGTATGGTGAAAGTTTCTCTCTGTATGGTTCCTGAAGCGGACACAGAATGAGTGAACCTCTCACCCAGCACGGGCTGGGGTGAGAGAGAATCTGAGCGTAGTACAGAGTGGATGGCCCCGGAATCTGCAAGAAATTCTACTTCCTGATTACAAACTAACATTTTATACAAGGGCAGTGATTTATAAGGCGCGCTATTTAAATGTACATATGTACCAGCTGGTGACAAAGAAACGTGTTCTACATGCTCAAAAGTGTGATGTATTAAAGTGTGTGTGTCTGTGTGTAAAACAGTTTCTACATCAATGGGTGTGTGTATGTGTGTGTGATTTTCACTTCCCTGTTCTGATGAGGTGGGCAAACCACAGCCTGAAGCGTACTCTGGCGTTCTTTCCCTCCGGTCTCAGTCCGCTTGCTCCCACCGTGGGCTCAGCCTTTGGTAATTCTGGCGTTGTTGCTGTCTATCTCCACGACGGCCACGGTTAGGACAGGTTCCTCGCCAATGTCCATAGTCCCCATAGACAAAATAGGAGTCCCGATCTCGTCTTGACTACTGTCATTGTTGATAATGTCCTCGGTGTCATCTGTTCTCCCCACTTCGGCCACACCAACTGTCTCTGTTGTGGAAACCTCCGTGCAGGTTTGCCATGGCTGTATACAGTGTTAGGGCTGCATTATGGAGGTCGGCATTCTGTTTTTCCTCTATTTTGCTTATCTTCTCATCCAGGTGGCTCTGAGCATGGCGGGCATGGCGTCGTAGCTCCGTTAGCCGCGGTTCATCTTCTCCCCCCACGTACGAATGCTTTACCTCGGCTGCCACATCTGATGTCAGTCCCCGGAAAATATGGCCGCAGAGATGGTGCTCATATGTGGAGGCGGAGGCGCCCGTCATGTCATCTTTGGGTATTCCACCATTAGCTTCAAACACAGTTGTCATGCGATATATGAAATCATCCACAGATTCATCCTTTCTTTGCTTGCAAGCCTGAATCTTTGACATGTCCACCTTATCTGGGAAAACTTCCTTTAGCTTATCCATCAGGTGGGTCACTGCAGTACAATATTCACGGTTTTGTCCATGCTCATAGGTCAGGTGTCGTATCCTCAGCGTAGGATCAGGCAAGTGAGGTGATATTCTCCTCAAGTCGCATGGTTTCAGCTTGCCTGCCAGTGCGTGTCTAATTTCTTGACCCGTGGGACGATATTCTTGGCAGAAAATTAGGAGCTGCTCACCGAACTTTGCACCCGACATGAGAGGGTCAGGTAGATGGCTTGTGGCGTCAGCGATGTCTGACTGTGTCCACGGTCTGTGAACTAAAATAGGTCCCTCGGGTCCCGCCACTTCCACCATCGGGAGCTGCAGGTTTTCTCCTTTCGCCTGTCGCTGTCTCCGCGTTCTCTGCCCGGTCTGGAACTTTTCGACCTCCTCGCTGCTGTCTGCGTTGTCTGTATCATCCCGCTCATCATCAGTGTGTGAATGTGTGTGTGAATGGGTGAATGACTGGATATGTAAAGCGCTTTGGGGTCCTTAGGGACCAGTAAAGCGCTATATAAATACAGGCCATTTACCATTTACCATCAGTGAGAGAATATTCAGGCTGATCCGTGAAAATTCAGTCACACATTTGCATAATGACTGAAACCAGCCCACAGAAGGAACAATGGGCTGTGAGGTCAGTTCCTTAATCATAATTATGCAAATTCCCATGACCATTGATCAACAATCACTGACCAAAACCCACTGATCAAAGAACACTGATCAATGGCCATGAGTCCCATTCACAGAGAGTTGGGGAATGGCTGCAATCACAGCGTTGTAAGATGGTGACAGATGTACCCTTAGCCCCCCTCCTCGATTCAGAGATGGTCTTTCCCTTTTCACGTAAATGGCCTCCTTGACTCCGCGCTCAAACCAGCGTTCTTCCCTGTCCAGGATGTGTACATCCTCATCATTGAAAGAGTGTCCACTGGCCTGTAGGTGTAAATAAACTGCAGAGTCCTGGCCTGATGAGGTTGCTCTTCTGTGTTGTGCCATCTGCTTCGCTAGAGGTTGTTTGGTTTCCCCGATGTATAAATCCTGGCAATCCTCCTGCACTTAACAGCGTACACTATGTTACTCTGTTTGTGTCGGGGGACCCGATCCTTGGGGTGGACCAGTTTTTGGCGCAGCGTATTTTGGGGTTTAAAAGCCACAGAGACCCGGTGTTTAGAAAAAATGCGTCTCAACTGTTCCAATACTCCTGACACATATGGGATCCAGGTTTTCGCCTGGGCAGCGGTTGTCCTTCTCTCCTGGATCGGCTGGAGCTTTCTTTAGGTGCCTTCCCAGCTTTGACAAAAGTCCAGCTGGGATAACCACATTTACATTTAAGGTTTGGGGAAACCTGCAGTCAGCTGAGACTGAAGAAGTCACTTGGATGAGTGACGAAACGTTTCTCCCACAAAACGCTATGTCCAGATGAACAGATTCAACTTTTGGAGATTTACTTTCCTGGATGATTGAGAATGCATCAAGACATTAAAGGACAATACACTAAAGAGAAATCCCACAACACAGGACAAGCACAGAGATGAGTCCACTGTCAGAGGCCATAAGAAGATCATTTGTAACCTTCACTAAAGCTGTTTCTGTGCTGTGATGAGCTCTGAAACCTGACTGAAACTCTTCAAATAAGCCATTCCTCTGCAGATGATCTGTTAGCTGTTTGACAACTACTCTTTCAAGGATGTTTGATATGAAAGGAAGGTTGGAGATTGGCCTATAATTACCTAAGACAGCTGGGTCTAGAGATGCTTTTTAAGTAAAGGTTTAACTACAGCCAGCTTGAAGGCCTGTGGTACATAGCCGATTATTAGAGATAGGTTGATCATATTTAAGATTGAAGAATTAATTAATGGCAGGACTTCTTTGAGCAGTTTTGTAGGAATGGGGTCTAAAAGACACGTTGATGGTTTGGAGGAAGTAATTATTGAAGTTAACTCAGAAAGATCAATTGGAGAAAAAGAGTCTAACTTAACATCGATGGTACTAAAAGTAGCTGTAGATAATGTTACATCTGTGGGATCATTATGAGTAATTTTTTCTCTAATGATAAAAATGTTATTTGTGAAGAAGTTCATGAAGTCATTACTAGTTAACGTTAAAGGGATTGTTGGCTCAGTAGAGCTCTGACTTTTTGTCAGCCTGGCTACAGTGCTGAAGAGAAACCTGGGGTTGTTCTTATTTTCTTCAATCAGTGATGAATAGTAAGATGTTCTGGCTTTGCGGAGGGCTTTCTTATAAAGCAGCAAACTATTTCTCCAGGCTATATGATCATCTTCTCTTTTTGTGACATGCCATTTCCTCTCCAGCTTACGAGTTATCTGCTTTAAGCTACGTGTTTGAGAATTATTTTATCTGAGCTGAGCAGTAAATCAGATAAGAAGTCTGAGAAATCAGACAGAAACCCTGTGTAAGGCCCAGGTGGGCGATAGATGATCACAAATAGAGTCCCTCAGTCTTGACCTCCAAAACCTAAAGAATTATGGATTTGATCAACTGGTCCCTCAACGAAATTCACAGCCTATTCTCGACAAGAAGCCTGGGCTTGGGAGAGCCCGATTGTCCTGCAGAGATGTTTGCTGCGGATACGCGGTGGTCAGTTGTATTGTGTCCCTGGCGACACTCTCAATGGAGGACATTGAATGACATCCACCAGAACCATGATAACAGAGTTCTGGCTGATCGGAGCTGCCTCAGACCTGGCTTATCAAAGTACAAAGAAAGCAGTTGCAACTGTTGAAAACCCAACAAGGCTGACCCACATGATTGACGATGGGCAAGCCGTGAGTACTGAGACTGTGTTTATTGAATGCAATATGGATAAGATCTTGGAGAAGCTCACGGCTCTGCAACGGGAAGTTGGATCCCCGAAAGGCCAAGGCTGATGGGAACAACAAAATTCTCCTTCATAACATGACTGGGTTTTGACTCTTTGCTGAGGACAATGTGAATGTTTGTGCTATGCACGTGTGGTCGGTAGTGGTCCAATTTCACTGCAAGTAACTGTACGTGTAATGTGTAACTTTGCATGTGACAAATAAAGATTGACTTTACTTGAATGAGTTTTCCAGCTAGGGTGGACAAGGCTAAGCATCAGGCTTTCAAATGAATTAAAAGTCTGTCTTGGTCTTTGGTTGATTAATAGGCTGGTGTGAAAAATTGCTGCCACACCGCCCCCTCGGCCTGTGCTTCGAGGTTTCTGATGGTTAGAATGACTCGGGGGTGTTGATTCATTTAAACTAACATACTCATCCTGCTGTAACCAGGTTTCTGTAAGGCAGAGTTAATCAATTTGGTAAATGGTAAATGTACTGATTCTTATACCCCGCTTTTCTACTCTCCTGCAGTACTCAAAGCGCTCTATACAACATGCCGCATTCACACCATACACACCCATTCTCACAAGCACTGTCTATACTCTGACTCACCTGGAGAAGCCTGGAAGCACTGTGAGGATCATGTTCTTTGATTTCTCCAGTGCTTTCAACACCATCCAGCCACGACTTCTGAGAGACAAGCTGGAGCTATCAGGAGTGGACCACCACATGTCCCAGTGGATACTGGACTACCTCACAGGATGCCCACAGCATGTGAGGTCACAGGGCTGTGTCTCTGACACGCTGGTCTGCAGTACGGGGGCCCCACAGGGAACTGTGTTGGCACCGTTTCTCTTCACCCTCTACACTGCAGACTTCTCCATCAACTCCCCACGCTGCCACCTACAGAAGTTCTCTGACGACTCTGCCATAGTCGGCCTCATCACAGGCGAGGACGACTCAGAGTACAGACAGTGGACTCTGGACTTTGTGGACTGGTGTCAGCAGAACCACCTGCTGATCAACGCCGGGAAAACCAAGGAGTTGGTGGTGGACTTCCGGAGACGCAGACCCACCACACTGACACCGGTGAACATCCAGGGAGTGGACATTGAGATAGTGGACTCTTATAGGTACCTGGGTGTTCACCTGAATAATAAACTGGACTGGAGCCACAACACTGATGCTCTTTACAGGAAGGGTCAGAGCAGACTCTACCTGCTGAGGCGGCTGAGGTCATTTGGAGTACAGGGAGCACTTTTAAAGACCTTCTATGACTCTGTGGTGGCGTCTGTCATTTTTTACAGTGTGTTATGTTGGAGCAGCAGTTTATCGGCAGCTGAGAGGAAGAGGTTGGATAAACTCATCAGGAAGGCCAGCTCTGTTCTGGGATGCACCCTGGACCCAGTGCAGGTGGTGGGAGACAGAAGGACTCTGGCCAAAATAACATCTCTGATGGACAGAGTCTCCCACCCCATGCATGGAAATGTTGCTGAACTGCAGAGCTCCTTCAGTGACAGACTGCTGCATCCTCGATGCATGAAGGAGCGTTTCCGCAGGTCCTTCCTCCCTGCAGCTGTCAGACTGTATAATCAGAACTGCTCCCAACAATCATAGATGTTTACATCAGCGCTGTAACTGCAATAAGTTAATCAATCGATTTGCACTACAACCTGGTATGCCTCTTACTTGTAGTTATTTTTATTTAATTTAATAACTGTACAGTACTCTGTTTATAGTAACCATTGTCCTTAATGTGACAATGGTCACATTGTCACATACACAAGAAAAATTGTGTATGTTTCTGTTCCGTGTCCTGTGTACTGTTTGTTTGTATATGTGTCTTTCTGGCTGCTGTTACAACCAAATTTCCCCTTGTGGGACAATTAAAGGATTATTCCATTCTATTCTATTCTATTCTATTCTATTCTATTCTATTCTATTCTACTTTTCAGTGCTTTTTTTCTAACTAACATTCATACACATTCATACTCAGTGGATGCAATGGAGAGCAAGTGGGGCTTGGTAACTTGCCCAAGGATATTTGGCATGCAGACTGGGGGATCCAGGGACTGAACCACCAACTTTCCAATCAGCAGCTAACCTGCTCTACCACCTAATTGTTGATCAATTATTAAGTCATGTACTAACAGAGACTTGGAAGAGAGAGACCTAATGTTTACTAATCCACATTTCACTGTTTTACTCTTTGGTGCTGTTGAAGATACTGTATTGTTCTTTCTTTGTGATTTTTTATGTTTAAGTCTGATATCAATGAAATAATCTGACTTTAAGTTTAATATTTTCACGTGTCTTTATTTTGACTAATAGGTGATTGATTGATTCTCACAGCAGTAGTTGGTTTAAGTCTGTCACCAGTATGACTGTTAATAAAGGTTTGATGAGAAGGCCATGGTGTGCTGTTGCTGTCAGTCTTTTTTAGGAGGGTTTATGATCAGCCCTAGGGGCCAATCAGCCTCTCCGGAGGTCTAATTAGAGAAGACTGATTGGGAAAGTCTGATGTCAGATAAAAACAGCAGAGAAAGCAGACAGTCCCGGTCTAAGTGAACACATGTTCAGGAGGTTCATACATTTATAAGCTTATAATTTAAATTTGAAACAGCAGCTGAAAATGAAAGAAGCAGAAAAAAATGTAAACATGAACTTTATTTTGGAGAAAAACAAGCAAACCTTAGCTATAAATGTTCGGTTCCATGTTATCATCTGATTTAAGGTTCAGAGTGGGTGTGAATGATCGAAACAAGGATCCTGACCCTGGGGGGTCAGAGACATCTCAGTAAGCAGCAGATGAACATGGAAGGAAAGTGTTTGGTCTCACTGGGCTGATTCACTTTGGGCTCCTGATTTTGATTTTAAATTAAAGCTCACTGAATGCCAGATTCCTGCTACACCTTCACACACCTGCAGCTCTGACAGCTGAGCTCAACCAGCCTGATCAACCCAATGACTTCAAGGTTTCCTGTAAATCTAATCACTGCGCTATTTACGTATGATGCATCAGACGATTGTGTTTTAATGCTTCAGTATAAAACTGCATCACTTTCATCGTGTTTTGTGCTCTGGAGTTACTCTCCTCCATCAGTACATATAAGGCTGTACTGTTATATTAAATATTATATGTAATATTCAGTAATTTTGCAAAACTTTCAATCTTTGGACTTTCAAACAAAATCCATGAATTTCCTTCACCAAACTGGAGCACTGAGCTCCTGGTTGGTCTAATGATCGTCTGACAAACAATAATTACTTATCAGATCATTATTTACTAAAATGATATTACAAGAATGAAAATGTCATTAAAAGGCTCCAAAAGGCTCCAACAGCACAAACGTGGTCCAGACGTCCAGTTCAATCACTCCAGTTAGCTGAGGTCAAGCCTAGCAGACAGTTAGCAGCTACAGACGCCTGTGTCACCATCCACCTGCGAGTCAAAGAGGCCACACCCCTAACAAACCTAATCCAAACAGGTGAGTTTTAAAAACATTGTCCACCTGTACAGGTGTTATGAAGGGAGAAATTATCTATAAAGACCAAACAGTTTGTGTATCAGACTGTAAACATTTCTTTCTGCTGTTTTAACATAGGAGTCGACGGGGACAGACTCACTGCTGCCTCTGCTGGACGTCAGAGGAACTGCAGGTGTTGGCAGCAGCTTGATAGCTGAAGGCGTGAACAGATTGTAAATCATGAAGTCTTTGGAGCCGTGCAGCTTTATGAAGAATCTTTATTAACAAAAATAAATTAATCTGAAGGACAAACACCAAAAACTTTAAAACAAAGACTAAAATATGCAGAGAGACGGCTTGGTGAGAGAGTGCACTTCTGTCTTTCTGAGCACTGTCTGTGTGAGCGCCCAGACCGAGTTTAGGTCCTCATGAGGAAAATGTGTGAGCGAGTGGTCAGTAGCAGCGCAGGAAGAAGGTGTTGCAGGCTGTTCCTCTCAGACAGTCGCAGAGCCGACCAATCCGAGGTCCGTGTTTCATCGCACACCGTTCACCCACATCACACTGATGAAGACAGAGAGAGAGGATTCAGGGTGTATCACAATGGACCGATTCAGAATCAGACGTTTCCTCAGAAAAATAAAAAAATGCTGAGAAACCTCTGAGGGTCACAAAGTTTAAGTACTGACTGCCCACAGGTCCTGGACTCACAACATGAGTTTAAAGGAGGATTGGTGAAGTCAGGCAGTGAAGACTCATGGCTGCGTTTGTCACAGCCTTTTAAACTTCCTCTGCTGTAGAGTCAAAACTATGATGTAGTTGTATAATTTGTATTCTGAGTTGTAATCTTTGTTAATCTATATTTTTTTAAAAGAAAAAAGTTATGTAACTAACTAAAGCAAATGTTAAAAGCCTCTCTGTCCTGAGTACAGCTGAGCAGCTCTAAACTTTGAGCAGAAACGTTTCTCATTCCTGACTGTAAAACCAGTGCTCGCTGTATTTTCTCTGGACTGGGCTCCAGTTCGTCTATTATTTGTCCATCCAGCCTCTCAGCAACTGATGGGTTTAATCATCACATCAGCCCCATCCTGCGAGATTTTACTGATCAGTTTTAGAGCTCTTCATCAGCTCAGAACTGCGAGTCAGTTCTGAGCCTCGGATCTTTTACATGGTCTTTTTCATCACGACCGCTCAGAGGCGAGATTTGATCTTTATGATCGTCTCTCGTCATTCATGATCATGAATCATATAGGAACCTTTTTATTTGGATCTGCACTCGCTGCTTTCAGTCGAAGCACTTTGGAAACTGTTTTTCAAAAGATGCTTAACTAAATAAATAAATAACATAGAGTCAGAGTGTTCTCACCCGTGGGATCACGCTGGCTTTTTTCTCCACAGAGAGACCGGCTGAGCTGTCAGCTTCATCCAGAAGACCCTGCAGAGCTTCAGCCTGCACACACACACACACACACATGTTAAACTCATATTTCATTGACAGAGACCAAAGTACAGCAGTGATAGTTTACACTGGTGTCACTGATTCATCGCTGAGACTTCATGGGGAAACTTTATAAATTTAAAAAAAGTAAATTTCAGAAAATAAAAATAAAAACAGCAAATATTTAATAAAAATAAAACATGAATGTTTTCTCTCCTAAAATCTTCAGAAATATAAATCTCATTAAGTTTGTGTCTGTGGACTCCGTAATGGCTGGACTTCATACATATACATATATATATATATATATATATATATATATATATATATATATATATATATATATATATATATATATATATATATATATTTCTCATCTTCCTTTGTTAAAATTAAACAGCTCATTTATTGATTTAGTTCTTTAACGTCACAACAGTGTTTTTTATTTTTTCTCCTATTAAAGTTGTATTTGTCTACATTTATTACTTTAATTATAATTTTTAATCAAATTTTAATCAAACTACTTTCATTTGTCATCATTTATGTACATTTGTAAAAACATATTTCAGCCAATCAGCTCAAACCTGCGTGTCGTTTTATATCTTTATTTTCTACAAAGGAAACTTAATGCTTTGATCAGCTCAGATATCAGATGATCATAATTCACTGTAGTTTAACTCATAAAACTGATTTAATACAATTTTGGTTTCCGTCTGTTTCAGTTTTACCATCTTTAATTTATTTTTCATATTTCACTCTAAGAAAAAAAACAGTTGTTAATTATCTTTATTTTAACTGTGCTTCATCACACACTAGTTTAAAAAGTCAGAATCAGTTTTCTCATTATATGATATTTTACCTGCAGCCAAAAACTATTTGTATTATTATGGCTTCCTTTAGTCACTCATTAAAATGAAGCACAAATGTCATCAGATTAAACATTTGAATCTTATTAGATTAGTAAACACAAGCAGACCTTTTCAAAACAAAAGACATACAAAGATCATGTATGAGACAGATGACTCACCAGCTCACTGGTTGTGAGTCCGAGGGTTGGTTCATCGGGCGCAGACAGCAGGTGGCTGTTGCCTGACCTTTGGCCTTGACAGAGTGATGTCAGCACAGACAGACAGACGGACAGATAGACCACAGCTCGTTTGCTCTCCATCTCCAAAAGTACTTTTAAAAACCTATAAAACAATCAGAGAATGAGTTTTCTCATGTTAACTGTCACTAAAGTCATGAGAAGGTGAATAAACTCACTTTAAACTAATAATTAAAGATCCTCCAGGAAGGTGTCACAAACTCTTCTTCTGTGGTGTCTGATTTCAGTCAGGTTGGTGTTTCTCTTTAGGTTTTCCTCTCCCTCTCCTTCCTCCTCATGAGCGTTGGTTTGTCTGTCTCCTCTATTTATACCTCCACCTCCTCCGCCTCCTCCTCTCCGTCGCTCAGATTATTCATGTATGCAGCTTATGAGATAAACTGTGTGGATGTGCTCTGCTTTGATTGATGGGGTGTCCGTGAGTTCATATTAAACATGTCTATACTGAATGTTTACATGAATGTTTACCTGTTGCGCAGAGGTCAAAAGGTCACCGTGTGACGCACAGCTGAAGATGAGCACGACTCGTGTGACTGCTCATCAGGTGGAAGTGTTTTGTCCTTAATGATCACACTCAGGTCGGACGTTCGTGCCGACTTAAAGCCGCTTTAATCGCAGACTTAAACAAATAAACACTGTTTTCTTCACTGTCAGTGTGAGCACATTTCATGTGTCTATGAAAAAAACACTGCATATAACAGCTGGATGTGGTCATGTGACATCACCGCTGCATCTGCACGAGAGGGTGAAGTTATCAGCTAAAGCTTTCCAGCTTGGATATTAAAGGACTTTACACAGATAGCTGCTAATTAGTGCTCAACACCATCCAAATCAAAGAGCTCCGACTTCTTGGATGGTCTTTAAATCTGTTAGTGAGTAAATGTGTGTTCATTATGTTGTAGTTTGTTCTGACTTACTGACCACGCTCTATTGTTTCAGTGTTATGGCATCGCTAAAACACATAATGTGTAAGAGTTTAATCTTGAGATTTGTGGCTGTATATGGCTAACAAACATGTGTTTGTGTTGTTGAGATCAGCTAGCTGAAACCATGTGGTTGGTGCTAAAAGCCGCTGCTCTCCAGGGGCCATGTCTAATACCTGGACTCTTTAGCAGCTTCTGTTTCCATCTGCTCATTAAACGGCCGCACCTTCTCATCACAGGTCAGAGGTCATGCTCACTGTTTCGCTCATTCAGTGTTGTTTAGTGATGTGAGCGCCATACGTGATGCACCTTAGCTGCCCTTGGCTCAGAGTTTGGTGATGACGCAGAAGAAACAATTGTGCCCTTTTCTTTGTCTGATCTGCATCACGCTGCGACCTGCAGCTCCACTCGTTCACGCTCCGCTTTCATCTGCACTCTCATTAACCACTAAATGTCAGACCACAGCCGCACTGACGGACGAAAACCTCACATCTCCACGCCAGCTCTGCTGCACCGCTTCATTAGGAATGCCACATCGACTCACATTCATTGTGTTTATTCCAAATGTACAGAAACAGAACTATTGAACATCAAGCCAGTGTCATATAAATAATGTTTAATATCATTACATCACACAGTAGATCATAAATATGTCTCTATGAAGAACTGTTTTTATTCATGAATGTTTTTGTGTTTAATGGTTTCAGGGATGTTACACGGTGATGCTTCTGTCTGATGTTATTGTGTTTGTGTTGTTTGAATTGTTGACATGTGTTGTCATGGATGCTGTCAGTGGGTGTGATGAGTGCTTTTTAGAAGCTGGCCTTACTTTAAAAGATGTACAAATATGTTTGGCAGAACTTTTAGTCAGTGAAATATTTTGATTCCTTAGGTTTTTGCATATTTGTCACACAAATGTTTAATTTAGTATCTGACAAAAAATAACTGAAACATAAAACATCAGAAAAAACAATACAGTATCCACAACAGCACCAAAGAGAAAAACTGTGAGATGTGGATTATTAAACGTTAGGTCTCTGTTACTACATGAGTTAATAAGTGATCAACAAATCGATTTACTCTGCCTCACAGAAACCTGGTTACAGCAGGATGATTATGAAGTCCAGACACTTTTCTTTCCAAGGTCTTCAGATCACTGTGACCTGGATGACTGAGAATCTTCACAGACATGTTAGTTTAAATGAATCAACAGCCCCGAGCCATTCTAACTATCAGAGTCCTCGAAGCACAGGCCAAGGGGGAGGTGTGGCAGGTCAGACAGTACCCAAACACCGGACTCAAACACAACAGGATGAACTGAAAGAGGCAGCTTTATTTCTCTGACAAAAACACTCAAAAATAAAAGATATGAAAAACTCAGGTCAGGAGGGAAACAACAAGCAGAGGGAGACTGAAGACTAAAACATAGACAGGATAACGAGAGGATGGACAGCAGGTGGGAACACAGCTGGAACAAATACAGACTAACAGGGAAAGCAAAACTGAACACACTGGACACAGGACAAGAGACTGTGTATATACTGGCCGTATCAGTGGACTAGCAGAGGAAGATGGCAGTAGTGATTTATGTAATGATACTGAATGACAACTCGAGAAGCTGGAGGAGTACCAAGGGCTCAGAGAAGAGCTGGAGCAAATGTGAAGGGTGAAGGTAACAGTGGTCTCAGTGATAGTTGGAGCGCTTGGCGCGGTGACTCCCAAGCTAGGCAAGTGGCTCCAGCAGATCCCAGGAACAACATTTTTTAAATTTTATTTTATTATTTATATATAAAGACAAAGATAAATTTCTGAGGCTGAAGCTGACGTCACGCAGATGCTGTTTACTCAGAAACCAGAGCAGAAGAAGAAGAAGACAGCTCGACCTGTTTTGCTGCAGCTTCAGCGACCTTGGGAGAGAAATGAGAAACACCAGCAGCAGCAGATTAAATCAAACAAATCGCAGCAGCAGTCCTTGTCCTCCTCAAACACACATACAGAACTTCAGCCACATTTCAGAGCGTTATCTTTCCTCATAAATAATCAGGACAGATAAGGTCAGGTGACCGTGGAGGAAGGTCTGACAGTCAGCTCCTCTGTGGTCTTTGAGCTGTGTGAGCTCATTATCGTCCATAATGACTGAACTTTCAGGTTACACGAGATAAAACAGACTTTCACTGAGCTCCACACGGATATTCAAACGGCCAGGAACAAGGAATGTTTTATTATCTTCATCAGGAG